>NW_017731378.1:6170600-6221023 GCF_001890085.2 Hipposideros armiger
GTGGAGGGGGGGTGAGGGGTGGTACAAAGAATGGAATTGTCTGCATGGTAGAGAACTGGGAAGAGCTGAGCTGAGAAAAGAGGCAGGTTAAAAAAAAATAGCTGAGCGTAATTTGCAAGAGTATTTTTGGCTCCGAGACACTGTGAATTGGAAACGCAGGGGAACTAGCACGGCACACATTCAGAGGCATCTGTGAGCATACGGACCAATATGATCACTGTAATTATAATCCTAATAAATGTTCTCTCGTGGTGTGACTTATGGAGGTCACCCTGAGATGAGAGAGTGAAGAGGAAGAAAGGAGGAAAGGGAAGTTATTAATAACTTAGACGCCACCCTCAGAGTTTGCTTACCGCTTTCCCCCGCCATGCCCTTCCCTGCTCGGCTCCCTTGCCCAGGCTTAGATGACAGAGGAGCCCCCTCGGTCTGTATCGTGAGCCCTGGGTAGTTGCTCTTATTTCCAGAGGGACTGTTTTGTCAGGGGAGAAGGGTAGTTCTGGTTCCGGTCCCTGTTTGGACCTGAAGAGGCTTCTGATCCAAAAGCAAATTTTCTTTTTGTAGGGTAACAAGGTTTGAAACTGGATCTCTGGGTGGGATGGAGATAAGGGCTGTCTCTGCTAGAATATGCTGAACTCAGGCTCTGAAACCAATTACCTTTAGTGGGAGGCCAGCGGCCAGCTGAGATGGGCACCAGCCAGCGGTCACCTGTGTCCTTTGTCAACCATCAAACATTTGCTGAGTGTCAGATGGATGCTCCTCATCTTACAGGGGACACAGACATATCAGATAAGGTCTTTCCTCAGGCGCTCGCTGTCTTTTTAGGGAGTGGATAACAATGCACAGGTACTAGCTATAGAGTGTTATTACTGTTATAACTGCTCAAAACATCATTCTGTAATATCAGAGAGCAATATAATCATGAGGTACTTTACATAGCTTTATTAGTAGTACCTACTATGACTGTTAGTACTAAATAGCACTGTTGTACCAATACGGATGTGTTTTGGACAGAAAATGAGTATTACTGGAGAGATTACAGAGAGTAGAAAACTCTGCAGGCAGGTGTAGTAGTAATACGGATATCTAACATCTGCAGAGTGTTTTATAGCTCGTACCCACCTTTACATCTCACGGGTCTTCCCAGCAGTCAACTGCAGCCCAGAGAAGTTAAGTAGCTCGCTGATGTCACACAGCTGGTAAGTGGACGAGCTGGAATTCGAACCCCTTGTGATGATGCCAAGGCCAGGACTCGTGCCACCCAGCGCAGCTGCCTATCCCATGGAGGGTGATGTATTCACATGTGGCACAGTGCTTTGTGTTCCAAGTTCTTTCCCATACACTCACCTCCTTTGACCCCCACAGAGAGGGAGTGTATGAGGTAGGTTTGGGCTTGCGCTGGGTGTTTCAGAGGCTGTCACTTACTGGAGGACATGGCTTTGAGCCACCCACTAGCTTATGTGTTTTGGAGGGCATGGTGGCTCCTGGAGAACACACACAAAACTCTCTCACACACACAAGAAAAGAAGAAGAAAAACACACAGAGCAAACAAACAACAATCATAGAAAGCTGCAACCAAAAAAAACCAAAAAACGCTTAGTGGTGTCACTATTCCTATACCTCCCTAACAGCCACACATCAGCTATGCCTTCCCACAGTCTAGAAGGAGCACAGCAGAGGATCGGCGGGGTGCACCCAGGACCCACATTTCCTCCTGCTGGTCATCAGGCCCAGGCAGGCATGTGCAGTGGTGCTGGTGTTTGGTATCAGGGCAGATCTTCCTGCTCCACTTCCCAGGCTCCTGGGGTCCACCCCATTTCTCTGCCGTCATGTGCACAGGGGGGGTCTCCTCCATATAGAGGAGCTGAGGTGGAATTAAGAGGGAGTCATCAAGTTTCACAGACACAGGGCTGGTTTTGTTTCTCTGTGTAGCGTGGGGTACATGTGTACCCACAGACACCCTCCCAAGTGTGCCTGGGCTGAACTCCACACTCAATAATCCCAAGTAGCATCTGCTGTCTTGTGCATGGATCATATGGATCACCAGTTCCAAGGCAGCTTTATTACCTTATAACTCCCTTATGATATTTCCTGTGACTGACAGTCACCGTCATATTTCTGCCTGATACACACTGAGCCTGGACTTGTTGACTTACTTAGCTTAGGGATGTGTCACCTCGTGGTCTACCATCGCTCACCCACACCGAGCCCACTGTTCATTTCATCTGGCCTGTTTCCATCGAGAGAAGGCAGGGGCTGGGGAACCAGACAGCATGGGCCGGGGTTGCCCTTTGTCTGAGTCTGTGTCTCTAGAGAGGGCTTCCCTGAGCATCCTGTCGCTAAAAACAGGCAGGATGCAGTAGTGATAGTGAGACTTTGAAATTGCAAAGATGTCTAGTTCATGTTTCTCACCAGTGCAGTAGCCACATCTTACACATGGTCAGCGCCTATTCTTGGATAGAGAAAATGAAAGGATAACTTCATTCCAAGGCAACTCATTCTATTGCAGGGTTAGCGTAGAATTCCTTATGTTTAGTCAGCACGTGGTGAGATGGGATGAGCACTGGGCTAAGAGTCAGGTATGAGCTTAGTTTCTTCTCCCAACTGTCTCACCATAAGCAGTGGGACCGCAGGCAAGTCCTGTAATCCGTCTGGGTCTCAGTTTCCTCTGCTTGTGGAATGGGAGGGACAGGGCTTCAAATAGTGCTCCCAGAAGCTTGGGCTTTCTAGAAGGTTCCTCAGGGGCTGCAAAAGAGGTTGAGGTGTGAGTCATGTGTTGGGTGGGACTCCAGCCACACTAAACGATAATAGTTATGATTTTGTATTTTATATGTTGGGCTTTGAGTAAATGACTTTTGTAGATAAACAAGTTTTAAAAAAATCCCAGTAGGACTAGATAATTCAAGGTCCTTTCCAGTTCTGATTTTTTATGATCATTAAAATCTGTGGAAATTACAATGAAGTCAATTTAGTAGAATAATGCTATTGGAGACCCATTTTACACAGAACAACTCTAACCTCTCTTACAAGACAGCCTGTCTGCTATCTCCGACTTTTCTAAAGTCCATACATGCAGGTTGTGAGTACGAATATTATATCTGAGGCAGTACTGGCCAGAATGGTGAATTCAGAGAGGTTGATTGTGGTACCCTCTTTCCTTCCTTTCTTTCCTGAGTTACTCTCTTCTGCTCCCGGGGTCCCTGTGCTTCTCCATGGACCATTGGACCTGGCCAGCTCTCATCCTGAGGCAATTGTCTGATCACCTGTCCCTAGATGAAGTGCTAGCTGATAGTCATCTAGAGTTTTAGTGTCTTCCAAAATATTTGGGACTTCTGAGGCCTAAAATCTAAACCTGGTCTCCAAAAAGCATCTCTAAGTGATGAAGCCAGAGGTTGCATGATAACTTGTGTTGCAGGAAGTTTGTATGTTCCCGGGCTGCAGTCCTCAGCTTTTTTCTCCATCTCTTCCTCCCAGTGTGTTTGTCTTAGAGTTATATTTCCAATTTGCCTTACAGAAGTGTTTCCAAAAGTAAATCCCTCAGAATACTATTCCTAAATGCCCTGAGATAAAAGGATTGCGCAGCCAAATGCCTTTGGGAAAATGACGGGTATTGGAGGTTCACCATGCATCCTGATCTATTTCAGACTCGGAGAAATCCATCAGGGGAGGGTCATGTTTATCTTTGTTTAATCCAAGGCTTCCCAAACTATTGGACCACAGTATTCTATTCTCCTATAAGTAACAACTGTTTGTATTCCTCAGAACAGGGGTTCCCTGGGACATGGTTGGAAGATTCTACAGCAGTGGTTCTCATTGGGGATGATTTTGCTCTCCAGAGGGTATTCAACAAAGCCTGGAGACATTTGTCATTGTCACAGCTTGTTGGGGGGGAGGGCAGTGCTCTGGGCATCTAGTGACTAAAGGCTGGGAATGCTGCTACACATCCTGAATGCATGGACAGCCGCCCACCACAGAGTTACATGGCCCCGGATGTCAGTAGTGCTGAGGTTGAGAGACCCTGTTCAAGAGGTATGCAGGGGACAGGGTCTATTTAAATGCAGTTCAAGGCCCTGCAAAATCAGGTAGCTGAGCCTTTTATGATGAGGAATGTCTTCTAGACAATGTTGTAAGAGGTGCGCTCAGGTGACATTTCCCTAAACACCACCATAACAAAGCCAGAGCCCAGCACTCAGTTTCCCTGAAGCGCCCTGTGGGCAGGGACCAAAGGCCCCTTCTCGCTGCAGGGTGTCCCGGATCAGAGCTGACATGGCACCTTGTTCTTGTCCTCCCTTCCCAGAATCAAGTGGTTTAGCACCGTTATTGGAAGAGCCTTTTTTCCCAGCTTGCACGTTGAGCTTTATTTATTTCTTTAATCTTGCTCCAAGCCTCTTTTCTTTTTCCTGGGCTGACAGGGTTGGCAGCTTCTCCTGGAAATGTTGATTTGGTGGGGGGAAAAAATGTGCTTGCCGTCAAGCACAGGAGTGTTCCTAGGACTGGGATTCTTTAAGTCCTGGTGGTTTACCTGTTTCCATGAAGCGGAGCAATGATGCTTGTTTGACTGCAGAACTCACACCAGCAGCCTCCTCCCTTCCTCCAACCCCAGTCAACCCACTGCATATCAGGAAGGACAGAGGAAACTGTTCCACTTCTCAGGTTTTCTGATTTCCTAAGTCGGTGAACATGGATTCCTTTGGAGGTGTGGATCCCTTTGAGAATATGATGGAAGTAATGAACTTCTTGCAGAAAAATGCATACAGACGCATGCACATAATTTTGCAGGTGATTTGAAGTGGTGCGTGGACTTCTGAGTTCATGAACTCAGAATTTGATATGCCTAAATTAGGGGACACTGTGGATGCTTCCATGGCTGTGTATTGGGTATCATCTTTGGGGTGTACAAGAGAAAGAGCCACCTTAGTCCCTGCCCTCAGAGCACTGCTGTTCTTGGGAAATGATCATTTAACACAGTGAGTTAGTAACTTCTTGTGTCTTAACTCATTCATTCATTCATTCATTCATGCATCCATTCAGCACAACTTTATTTAGTTTCTCTATGTCCAGGGCCATATTAACCAGTGGAGAGTCAATGATGAGAAGACAGCCTTCTTTCTCAACAATAAAGGATATAGGAATTAAAGACAACACATACAGAAACGTGAGCCCTGAAGATAGGAGCTGATAGGAATACCTTCAACTTCAGGTACAGAGCATGATCTGAGTGAGACCAACCCATTTGGGACCAGAACTTCTCTTCTGTGGGCACTGACTTCCTCAGTCTAAGATCTGCCTGATGAGGTTGAAGAGTTGGACAGCATCAGGCAGGGTCAATTTGTTCTGGACTCAAGCTTGGCCTGGAAAGAACTTTAAGAAATGATCCAGGGGCCAACCGAGTATCTCAGTTGGTTAAGAGCTCGCTCAAGAGTGCAGGCTCTGAGCAACAGCAGTTTGATTCCCAGCCCGAGCTGAGCTGCTGCTGAGCTGCCAACAGGTGGCAGGATGGCTCAGCTAAAAAAAAAAAGAAAGAAAAAAAAGAAATGATCTAATGATCTAGAACCTTCCATTGCCCCAAGGCAGCTTGGTCTACTCCCCATTTTCAGTGTCCACTGCAGAGCTGGGGCCACTTGGGTGATGTCCCATGTTGTTATAGGAAAGGCACAGATGACACAGAGAGTCCCTCCCACCTTGGGGTTTTAGGACTTGGCTCACACGTTGTGGTCCACAGCCCCTGTAGTTTTTGCTGAAGGAGGAGGATGTAAGGCAGGGTGGAAGGGGTGGAGTGTTAGTAGAATCATGTCCTTGGTCCCTGCTGAGCCAAGGAGGGGATAAGTCTGACTTTTCTGATCACATCTTTATTGAGGGGCTTGCTGATGAAGCCTCCATAGAGGGACAGCTTTGCAGGATGAGAAACATCTTGGCAATGAGTCGTGTTGATGCCACAGTTACCTCTGTTTGGTCTGCCTTGTTTGGGCTCCATAATGAATCATAATGAAGCCAATAAAACAGCTACACTCCTTCTTTCAGGCTAGGACACATACTTTAGGCAGCCTGGGAAGAGAGGGAGCTGGTCAGTTTGAGCTGGCAAGTACTTTGAGCTACAATCCAGCCTCATCATCTGATGCTCTTGGACAGGTTGGGCAGGTGGGGTTTCTTTTTCTAGAAACAATTTGTGTCTGCACGAGGTTGTGGTGCCTTATCTGAAGAGGGATAGTGATGTTCTTAGTAGTTGGATTTGAAAGAGGAAATCACTTTTCTGTAACTGGTGCCTTTTCATTCTCAAAAAAGAAAAAAAAAATGGCCAGCACTGCTACCCCAGCTCTGAATCCCCAGAGAATAGCAGCGTAGGGAAAAAGACCACGCAGAAATTGTAGTTGTAAGCAGGTAATGAAAACCAGCTACAAGCAGGCAGCTCTCTGCCGGTGAGAATGGGGCTTACAATTACAGATTTATATGGCTGCATTTTCTGCTTTCAGTATAGCCAGTCAACATCTCAAACTAAGAAGCCCATCGCTGTGGCCTGGGCAGCCTCCTCCCAGCTCCGATATCAAGAAAAATTTATTATTCTTATAGGCTCTGCTCATAGCAGCAACTCCCTCCAGATTGGCCTAGCGAGGGAGGATTTTATTTTATTTCATTTTGTTGAGAACCACGGCTCTCTGCAGAGACATTTGTTCTGTCTCTCAGGGTTGGCTCCTGAATCTACATGAAGAAGGTGGGGAAATTGAATCAGGCAGTGGCTGCATTGAAAGAAAACTAAAATGAAGCCAATAGGTCATTTATTGTTGGATCGTGGGAACAGGAGATTGGAAAAATAACCGTAATGTCCGTCAGTTGGGAACTGGTTAAATCAATTATGGTCCATCCACAAAATGGAGTACTATGCAGCTGTTAAAAGGAGTGAGGGAGATTTATTTCCATTAATAAGGACAGATCTCCATGGCACAGTGTGAAATGAGAAAGAAAAGTGCAATGCAGTGCTTATGAAGTGCAGTGCAACTTCCATTTGTGTAGAAGTAAGAATGATCTATAAATGTATACCTTTGTCTACAAGGGTGCTCTCTGGGAATATGCACAAGAAATATGTGATAGTATTTGCCACCAGGGACAGACTTGATTGAAAGATGGGGAGGTGGGAAACATTTATGAGGTTGGACAATTAAGTTCGCGAACTCATCCTAGAAAAAGTGTTACAGACCTCATTGCTGAGTTTCACTACGGTCACCTTCGAAGTACTCCCCTTGGGAAGCTATGCACTGATGCCAGCGGCTAGTCCACCCTTCAAAGCAATTTTTGAACTCTTTTTCTGAAATGACCATCAGAGCTGTCTTCGCATTACCCTTGATGTCCTGAATGTCATCAAAATGTCTTCCTTTCAATATTTCCTTTACCTTTGGGGAAAGAAAGAAGTCATTGGGGGCCAGATTAGGTGAGTAGGGAGGTTGTTCCCATACAGTTATTTGCTTACTGGCTAAAAACTCCATCACAGACAGTGCCGTGTGAGCTGGTACATTGTCGTGATGCAAGAGCCATGCATTGTTGGCGAAAAGTTCAGGTCGTTTTCATCTTTTTCATGCAGCCTTTTCAGCACTTCCAAATAGTAAACTTGGTTGACTGTTTGTCCAGTTGGTGCAAATTCATAATGAATAACCCCCCTGATATCAATAAAAGGTTAGCAACATCATTGCAACAAGTTCACGAACTTAATTGTCAGACCTCATATGTAGAAAACCCTTTGTGCTTCTGATTTTTTTATACCGTATTTGCCGGCGTATAAGACGACTGGGCATATAAGATGACCCCCTAACATTTCCACTCAAAATACAGAGTTTGTTATATACTCACCGTATAAGACTACCCCCTCTTCCGCACACCTTCCACACACCAAATAAAAGGTAAAACAATATCAGATTTGATTTCAACATTTATATTTATATTCAAATGCTTATGACATGCAGGAAAACTGTCACAAGGCTGTATGTAATCAAACATATACATAAATCGCGATTCGCGATTTTGCGCTATCATACTGGGTGTATGGTCGGCTGTGTGCGATTTTGCGAGTGTGGTAAAATCGCATAACAGCAAAATCGCATAACAGCCGAGCATACACCCAGCAGCGCTGCTGATGCCTGAACAGTATGTGGAATGAAGTGGGCGGGCATCGGGAGGCCACTATGGCATGGGGCAAGCACTATGGGCAGTCTATCTGAAGTGTACCTGGCGTATAAGACGACCCCCCACTTGGAGGCATATTTTTCAGGGCCAAAAAATCGTCTTATACGCCAGCAAATACGGTATATTATTTCTTGTGTTACTTTCTCAAAAATCACTTAAGGCTAAAAAATGAATTTCAAATCGAATAATGCCTAGCAAGGTTTGCTTTTGGAAGGATGAGCGAATTGTGGTTTGAATGTGACTAACCGAAGCTACCCAGAAATGAAAAGTTGTCTCCAGGAACTCCCATTATTGTGCGGGATTTATCACTGCTAATGATAAGTAAGAACTGGAACCTGTCAGGTGAGGTACGATTTTACCTTCATTTATGGGGATGAATTGAGTACATTATGGTCCACATAAATTGCATTTATACCACACCGATTTGTTATGTGCCATCTATTAAGGGTTGGACATCCCTGCTAATGACATCATTGTTTCTACCACCCAGGCTCCCTGCCTCTTCTGGGATGTCATGTTATTCTTCAGCGTGGTGCTCAGTCTGTTTCTCTGGGTTTCTTAGAGTTTTTCTCCTGGGCATCAGGGATCAAAGAGGTAGCATAAGTGTTTGGCGTGGCCACACGGGAGGCAGTTAAAGTCATGAGGACCCTGGCAACCAAAGGGACATGCTCTTCTTAAAAGCAACCAAATTCAGCTTGAAAAAATTCTGCAGGTCGTATCTTGCCCAAGGTCCAGGGAATTCTACAATCCCTATCCTGAGCCTTTCTCTGATGTCGCATCTTCCTCCTTCAGTAACACTTGACCCTGCATTTCTGATAGCAGCCTCACGAGTGAGAAAACAACATTGCCCAGATAGCCGGGAGGCAACCTGACTCTTTGTATCTCTGCATTCTGCCTCAAGTTAATGGAAAAGGCATCTATCTTTTCCACTGGTCGTCAGATTCCTGGAGGGTGAGGACTTGTTCACTTCCTTCCTCAGGGCAAAGGTTAACACATCTTGCCTTGGGCAGTTCTTCAAAAACCCAGGTCATACAGGGTGTTGCTGGGTTATAGAATTGCACCTGGGAAGTTCTCTTCTAGGGTGTATTTCTGTGATGGCAAATGTAAAAACTGGACAGAGTTGCTGAGAAAATTCAATAAACAAATGGAATAATTCTTAGCACAATATTTGAGTATATTCAGAATAAGGACTCAAGAAGCATTAACAACAAAATGGCTGCCCTTTGGAAGTGTAGCTGCAAGTGGAGCAGAGTACTTTGTCCTACTCTGAGTCCTCTACTGCCACCCTGCATAAAGAATATTTGGCTGTGTGGCTTTGGGGGCAGTGTTTCCTCTGTCTGGCTTTCCCTGGCTAGTCGGGATCTTGGCTGTCCCAATGCCCAACTTCGTCTGATAATTTAGGGCTTTCTCCCTCATCTCCCTGTCACTTCTTAATGGTTTGGCATGAGTCAGGGGGTTCTGTGCCAATGCTGCCATAACTCTCCCTGGTAACTCAGCTGTATGGGAGTTTCTTCCCCAGAACAGGCAGCGCAAGCCTATCCAGGTGCCATAAAACACTGCCTCTCTCCCCTGCAGAATCACCCGTGTGCAGACTATATCCGAATGCTAGCCACGGTGCTAAGTAAGAATGCAGCAGACAATGGTCCCTATAAATGACTGAAAACGGTGCTATAAAGACAATGTAGGGTGCATAAATTCACGTATTTAGCCAGAAGCCTATTAACTTAAGGCAGGCAAAAAGAAAAGAAGAGCATTAACAAACCACTTCCCAATAGGAGTTTGCAGTAGATGGGAAAGTAGTAGAAGGGGGAGCAAAAAATAGCTGCATTGGAAAGAAGGCCAGAGAAAAGGAAACCATTTTTCAAGTTGGTAGGAGAGGAAAATCTCCAGGTCCTGAATTGGAATCCGCAGGTAGACTGATTACCATTGGAAGGTCCCCTTGTCCCCATTGTGCTGATAGGTCTTCCCCATCTCTGCAGTTTAATAATTTATTCATTTAGTGGCTCAGATGCCACTTCCTCCCTGAAGCCTTCCCTGATGTTCCAGATGAAAACAACTTCCCCTCTTAGGATTTAACTCTGTTTCATTGTTCATTTCGCTCTTAGTGCTGTGCTGACTTTCTGTCTTTTACGATGGTTATTCATGTCCCTGTTTCCCCCCATACCCCCCTGCAAATGTATAAGCTCTCTGAAGGCAGAGATTATGACTTGGTGATTGACAATTTAACAACTATTTTAGTAAATGCTTATTATATTCCACTCCCAGTGCTAGTGGGGGATACTTAGATGAACAAAATGTAGTCATAGCACTGGTGGCATTTACCTTTGGCAGAATTAAGTACAATTCTTTGCACAGTATATGCGCAATCTCTTTTGAATAAACCAGGATCAGTCCTCTCTTCCCCATCTTCAAGATGAGGAAATGAAGGTTCATGGCTACTTGACCTTCATAAGAATGACACTCCGAGTTTGCCTAAAGACAAAACTTGGGCAACTCTTTTTTTTCTCTATTTTATAGTCTGCAGTGCTATTCTCTTGGCCAGTTGTCTCATGGATGAATAAGGAGAACTGGGGGAACCTGGAAATAGCCTTAATTAACAGTTGGGAACACAGCTTCTAGGTGCATTGAGAGCTAAAGAAAGACCATGCAGGAGCTAGTCCAAGCAAGGCATGGTGGGTATGTCTGAGAAAGGCTGAAAGTGGATTTCATGATCTCAGAAGGAGGACAGTGGTGGAGTGAGAGGGCTGGGCCAGGGGCAGGTAGGTCCTGGGCTCAGGTGACTGGTGAAGTTCATGACACACACAGCTTTCTCTTGAACTGGTCAACTTGTAGGTATTTGTAGACTTGTGGAGGCAATATGGACTCAGCGCCCTGCAAACAAACATATATCTGTCTAAGCTTAGCTTCAATCAGTCCCTTGTCAAACTTGAAAAACTGCCTTTCCCTCTCCTGGTTGCTATGCAGGGAAGTTAGAGCTGGAAGATAACTCAGGAAGCCATCTGATCCAGCCCTCTGCCTTTATGTCAGTAAAATATTGCCTCTGTTTAATAGATGACTTGAAAAAGGCTCAGTGGAGTTTAAGGGTCTGGTTGATGATAACCCAGTGGTGATCAATGGCGTGTGGAGTGGCCGTTTTGGGAACATTTTTTCTGATTAGGATTTTGGTAGAAGAAAGCAATTAATTCAGCTGAAACCCAGGCTCTTCAGCAATTGACTCTCCCTCCACTCTCCGCTTGGAACTCAGGAGTGTTGGAGTGTAAAGACTTTGTACTCTGGTTGCTGTGCTTGGGTGACACAAAAGGACTTAGAGGGGGTGCCCATGCTGCTCTGAGATGGTCTAGAGCTGGAGCAGCCACAGGCACCCGAGGCCAGAATGTCTCCTTAACCCTTCCCTCTTCATCCATAAGCAGATAAGTTCTTCTGTAGCTACCTCATGGACCGTCCAGAGTACACGGCAACTCGGGGAACGTTGAAGCTCTTTCCCAATTGGGAATCTTTAGGTGTCTGTGGTCAGAGCAGATATTTATAATTTCCATACCTCTACCTGTAACAAAACCAGTGATTAAAATCTTTTGCTGAGACCAGAGTTGTTATATTTGTTTGGGAATCAGAAAGAAGGGAGGGGAACAGACTGGAGGCATAAGTGCAGAGAAAAGCTTGGACCAGTGTCTACATCCCCTGCAAAAAGAAGCTCCTATTTTAGGGGTGATGGTGGTCTGAATTAAAAACTCAGGGCCCAAGAAAAGTCAGTGTTATCCTAAAACCTCATGGGCCTACCCTAGTAGAGGTATCTAGGTGATGGGGCTTGGTGGAAAGACGAGAAAGTGAAAAGTGAGATTGGGTTTCCACACTAAGGCTCCTGGCTGCAGCCTGCATCTCCAGGGCAGCTTTGCTGCTATTTAGTCTCATCCTCCTGTGGCAAGTGCTTGGTTCCTCTTTTCGACTCCCATCCCATTCTGCTTTGCTTCACTAGATAAGCATGTTAACGACTTTAGAGGACCATTTGGTCCTTGAAGGCAGTGAGTATTTTATTCCCCTTGGATTGCTCATAGCATTTGTGCTGTTCCTTGCAGTTAGAAGAAATGCAGTGGAAATTTATCCTTATGGTCTTTGCAGCATTTCCTTCTTTGGAAAGTGAACTTCTAAGTATTCTTGGTGTCAAGGTGGCTACAGTTCTTCTTCATAATTATTATTTCTTTCTGAAGAAGATTATTCAAAAGCAGCCTTCTTCATGAAACTTCTAATGACTGATTTATATGACCCTGCCATATCAAATTCCTACATTTTTGTAGGTTGTGCCTTATCTTTTTTTTTTTTTCTTCTAGCCCCAGTTAGATTGTGAGCTCCTTGCATCTTCCACAATGGCTGTGTTTCTTCTTTGGGGCTGAGTGATTTTGGGAATATTGATTTTCCAAGTTTATCTCTTAATAAGGAATTTCAGTGCATCAATATTATGTTTACTGGAACTTGAGTTAAGCAATGAGTTGAACTGTGTGTGTGTGTGTATACATTTTCTCTCTCTCTCTCTCTCTCTCTCTCTCTCTCTCTCTCTCTCTATATATATATATATATATATATAGTCCAGCACATTGCTTATATATATATATATATCATATATAACTGCTTATACAAAATTATATATATTATACACACATACTTTTTTCTCATTTTAATCTTTACAAAAAATCGGGGATAAGCATTGTTATTATCTCTATTTTTGAGGGAAAAAAGAGAGATTCTTATCACTTTAGAAGTGAGTTATTTTGAATGTCAGATAGCACAACCTCATCTCATATGTGTGATTTTTTTTTTTTTGTACCTAGAGTGGCTGAATAGGAAGTTGAACTCTCTGTACAATAAACACAGACTCTACAATTAGGGTAATTACAATAATGAGTCTGCCCTCTCGTTTTTGCCCAAGGTCACACAGCCAGTAGTCTGTGAACCTATAATTCAATCTTAGGTCCGCCTGATTCAAATGCTTCTAGTCCTTCCCGATTGAAAGAACACAGTGATAGAGAGCTGTATTTAGGAATTTGTATTCTGCACTAAAGTTGATCATCCAAAGCTTGATGGGGAGCTAAGTGCGAGATTTGACGATATTTTTTAGTAGGACAACATTGCTAGGAGGTTGAGACATGGGTGAGAAGCTGTGGAAGAAAGAGGGATCAGTTCAAGTCCATGGTATTACAGTATTCCAGGTAAAAGATGAAAAAAATCTGGACTGAAGCTGTGGGAAGACAGAGGATGTGATACCAAGTTGTCTTTGCAAAGATGGAGTTGTTAGGGCTTAGTAGTGATTGGCTGAGTTCTGGGAGTGATCAGCTTAGTAATATGGCTTTTAGGTTTCCTGCTATGGGTGCTTCGAAGAGCAGTGACACCATTAAGCAAGACAGGAATACAAACAGGAGCAGGTGTTTTATGTAGCAGAGGGGAGGGAAGGAGAGTGTGTATGACTTTGACATACTATGACTGAAGTACCAGTAGTGAAAAGGTTGGGATTTCCTAGGAGGCAGTTGGGTTTATAGGACTGAAGAGTAGGGAGGAGTCCTGGATGGGAGAGGGAACTTTTGGGTCCACTGGCACTTAGGTGGTAATGAAGCTATCAGAGTGGATTACATTTCCCAGGGATAGCATGTGGAGGGAGAGGGAAGGTTAAAGGTGGGACCCGCCAAGGACTACAATTTAAAGGACAGAGTGAGGCAGGTCAGGAATGACAAAGCCTGAAGGGATGACTGCAGAGTGTGAGGAATACAAGGATTGGGCCTTTTTCTCACCTCAGTTTCCAGGACAGAGAAAAATAATGTGCAGCTGCTGGTGCCCTTGGCAGCTACCTCCGAAGAGTTCTAAGATCTCCTTATCTGGATCATTCATCCAATTTCTGGAACAGTCATGATTTCAAATACTTTGTTCTGTTGTCAGACTTCATGCCCATATTTTTGTCAGATTTTGTGTCCAGGTTTTCAGTTTGGAAAATGTCGCACACTTCTTGCTCATCGGCTCTCAGGAGTGAAGCATGCGATATTTCCCCATGCGCCTGTTTGCCGTCAAGGGTTGATGGTTGAGACATTTTTTATCACAAAGCCAAAGTGATAAAGAGCCAAGTGGCTGCTTTAGATGGGAAAGACAAATAGTGATAAAGGGAGCTCTGGGGCTCGGAACAGATGCCTATGGTAGGGGACAGAGAGTCCTTCAAAAGCCCAGAGGAGAAATAGCTACAAGAATCCAGGGGCAATGGACCAAATGAGCCTCCATCAGAAGGATTTAAACAAAAAAGATCAAGAACAGGTATCAAGGTAGATTGTGTGTGTGTGTGTGTGTGTGTGTTTGATTATTATCCAGCATAGCTAAAGCGGAGGAGATCTGGGAAATTACTCCAGTAGATAGCACATCCCTTCTTACAAGTTTTGCTGCTAGGACAAGAAGACTGGTGGGGTCACAAGTAGATTCAGGAGGGACCATGCTGGAGTTGAACACCTTGGCCAAGTACATTGTCCCTCTGGCTATCATAGCCTAACACCCCCATAGGGCTTGATGAGGAGGAGGAGCCTGCTCTCCTCTACCCTAAGGAAGGCCCTAAATGGACTCAAGGGGGGATTTGGAAATGCTGAAGACAAACCACAGTGGGCCTGATCTCTGCGAACAGCATTCTTAGGCATATTAGGTCTAGTTCCCCCTTTTTGTAACAAATGTTTTGAAACACTCACTTTACAGTGCTGAAATGAAATTCGGAGATAATGTAACCTGCCTACACCATAATTAAACTCAACACAAAGCCCTGACTCTAATATAGAGAACACATAAATGGAGAGTAATCTATAACAAAATGTTTGTATTTCAATAAATGCTCGGGTATGACTACGCTAGAAGATATAATGAAATCGTCAGGTGTTTGCTCCTAGACATATAATCGCCATGAGTAAGATGGCTACAAAAGCAGCCTGATACAGGTGTGTGGTATTGGCAATTCAAAGACATAAACTGTGTGTGTGTGTGTGTGTATACATTCACAATATGCCTATACATTCACAATATTATTGTCACAAAATGACAATAATAAATGTTGTCATTTAGTATATAATCTTTAAAATATGGCAAATGCTTGTTTTGTAAAGTTCTTTATAAAACAAAAGGCATTCTTCCCTCAAACTCCATGGTAATTGTATGCCTAGAAAATTCACTCTATTAATACCGTGCAAAAATATTTTCTGCTTACATGGGAAATGAATGTAGGTCCCAGGCTTGGTGAATGACAAACAGGTCCTTCCCTACAAGCATGTCTGGTGGCTATTTCAAGCTGCGTGAGACGGGAGACGATTTTCCATGGAACAACACAATAAAATGATCAGCATTCTGCCTCTGCTCAATAAACCCAGTATCGCCTCATCTCACCACATTTTCAAAATGCCCCCTAAGGGCCAATAGCTCTCTTGCTGATAACCCATGTAAGGTGTCCAATAAAACGTACATATTTAAAAAAAAAGTTTTGGTGGTGGTCAGAAGAGACCAGTTCTGGGAACCGAAGAGCTCCAGTTAGCCTCTGTATCAGTTCTCGGTACCCTCACGGAGCTGTCCCTGGTGCTGCTTAGGCTTTCGCCCAAGCTAATTTGATTCCTATGGATGCATTAGACAGATTTCAAGCACTGCCTGCCACCATGGCCCCTCTTTGATGCTGGTGCCGTGATCCAAGGCTCTAGTTGCCAAAGCTCTAGTTTAACTTTCTTCATGAGCTGAGTTATATGCCTGATAGCCAGGCCACCAACCGGGCCTCCTTGCCCTGCTTTCAATGGAGAACCATCCTGAGCAGTGGTGTGGCTTTGAGTAAACCTTCTTGGTTGGATCAAAAGGAAGATAGAATCACCATTTCTAAGATGTCTTATAGAAAAGTCCTCGAGGAGGGATTCCATGAGTTGTCTACCTTTTAGCTGGGTAGAGCTGTTGTTTTCTCACATTTGGACTTAAGAGGGTCTGAGGTTTCCATAGTTCTATGTTTGTGAAAAGCCGTCAGTGCTTTTCTACAGCCAAAGCTCTTCACAATATTTTCCAAAGTGTGAGACTTGTAGTTCCTCTAGTACATGGGTGTGGCAGTAATATTGGCTCATTTGGTGCGATAATTAATCC
This sequence comes from Hipposideros armiger, assembly GCF_001890085.2. Classification (NCBI taxonomy): domain Eukaryota; kingdom Metazoa; phylum Chordata; class Mammalia; order Chiroptera; family Hipposideridae; genus Hipposideros; species Hipposideros armiger. Next base: position 6,186,892 of record NW_017731378.1, read on the forward strand.
TTTATCAGTTTGCTTTAAATCCCTTTAGGGCATCAAGGAGAAAAACTCAGTTTGGGGCTAGTGTGTCTTTAACATCTTTCTAATACTTGGTAATCTCCTATTTTAATAAAAAAGGCCAGCTTCAGGCTCAGACCCCACAGCAGGGGACAGTGTTGACTAGATTTTAATGACCTTATTTTCCCTGCTGTGCAATTATTTTCATGATTACACTGCATGTATGACAGGTGATACGGATTTCCCATTTTGGTAGTAATACCAAGTTTTCTTTCAAAATAAATTAATTTCAGTAAAAAGGAGAGTCAATTTAAGAAATGCATTAAATTTAGTACAGGTGTCACACAGATGTAGCTTGCAGAGAAGGTGGTACATGAAGGATTGAAGTTTAGGAAACATTGCCATTTAGTATCATTCCGGGGGCAGATGTCTGGGTAGAAGACAAGTTCTGGGGCAGAGGCTGGCCACACTTTCAGGGGATTGGTTGGTTGTCAGTTTATTAAATTATTGGTTTCTTGCACAGACCCACTCCAGACTCTTGCCTCTTCTCATTGCTGTCTTTGTCCCTGGATAGGAACGCAGCATGTTAATGCCTCATATAATTGGTGATGGATGGCCCCAGACTGTCAGTCTCTGACACTCCGAGTATTCAGTAATTTCATTATCTGCCCATTTCTCTACTCTTTGCAGCCTAGCACTTATGACAAGGTGGCATTCATCCCTAATGACATGGGATGGGCTGGGATTCCCAAGAATCATTCTGCCTGTAGGAGGGTGGGAAATGCTTTGAGAGAAAGCATTTCCTATTTATCTTCCTCTCCAGTTTAGAACAACACAAGAAGCTGGGCCAAGAATATTTGCTGCTGCGAAAATAGAAAGAGAAGAGTACTTAGCCTAGGTAAAATGTCTGTAAAACGAAACCTTTGGTGACTAATGGCAGTTGCTTGAGTTACATGTTTTCTAACTCAAAATGGAGTTTCAAAAGTTTTTTTTTTCTAAATATGATTAAAAAAACCCCATCGATGTAGATTGGATGTCCACCAAATAAATAAGATCAAAGGAGCCACATTTGCATTGGTTTGATGGAGCCAAGTTGTCTGCCAAGCCAATCTTGGCTAATTTTGATGCTCTGAAAAAGGTAGCAAAATGTTGAATCAGAATCAAGGCTGATCTTTCAAAAACTGAGAGACAATCCATAAGTGTTCTGGATGCCTACAATATTTTTGGATGTAGTTGCTTGACTAACTCCTATGTGTCACATCCATTTATTTCACCTAATCGTTACAGCAAACTGTAGCTTCAGACTGATCAGCTTCAGAGAGGTTAAGTCAATTTCCCAGTCACACAGCAGGCAGGGTATGACTGGAATTTGAATTTTACATCTCTAATAGCCAATGTGTCTACATCCAAAATCCATGCTTTTGGGACTTAGCTACCTTTTTCTTAGAAGAATCTTTCTAGACTGGGTAGAAATATTCCCTCCCACTCCTTTTTTGAAATTACAAAAGTCTCCCAAAGATAAGAATCACCTTGGGAGATTGAAAAAAAAATTATCTTGGATGTTTGAAAAAAAGAAAAACACCCCACACATCTGCATGTGCCTGGGCCCCAACCTAGATCTACTGCATCAGCATTTCTGAGAGTGAGGCCTGATTGCTCATCTAACATGCCCAGCCGGTGTGTTCAGTCATCAGGAGAGATCGAGAAACAGTGTATCACACTCATAGGGTAATCCCAGGAATGCTATTCAAAATGGTTAATAACCAGGAAGGGCCTTGGCACTGCTTAATCAGAAAGGACCTGCTGTAGCTGGACTTCTAGTGGCCCTTTAATTGCCAAGCCTTTGCTCCGTGGTGCAGGATGAGACAAGCTGGGAGGTCTAAGCAGCACATCTGGGGCTACTTGGGTGGTATTGGGACAAATGCAGACCTTGGAGCAATGGCTTTTTACTATGGGCCTAGGAGTAAGTCAGTATTTTAACTGGTGTGGCTATATCAGTGAGTATCAGCCCTGGTAACCCTCATGCGAGAAATTGTAAGCTGGTGGTAAGGGCTTCTTTGTCCATAAGTTTCATATTTCCCCAAGCCTTGAGCCATCTGCATGAGAATCACAGGGAAGCGTTATTTAAAAATGCACCTTTGATAACACTACACACCTATTAGAATGTTGAAAATCCCAAACCCTGACAACACCAAATGCTGGCCAGGGTTTGGAGCCACAGGAACTCTGACGGTGGGAATGCAAAGTGGTACAGCCCGTTTGGAAGATAATTTGGCAGATTCTTACAAAACCAAACATACTCTCACCATACAACCCAGCAATTATGCTTCTTGGTATTTAACCACCTGAGTTGAAAACATATGCCACCCAACATCCTGCATATGAGTGTTTATAGCAGCTTTATTCATAATTGCAAAACTTGGAAGCAATCAAGGTGTCCTTCCATAGGTGAATGGATGAAGAAACTGTGGTACACCCATATAATGGAATAGTATTTGGTTTTAAAAAGAAATGAGCTACCAAGCTGTGAAAAGACATGGAGGAACCTTACATGCACATTTCTAAGTGAAAGAAACCAACCTGAAAATGGTTCATACTATGTAATTCAAACCATATGACATTCTGGAAAAGGCAAAACTATGGAGATCATAAAAAGATCAGTGGTTGCCAGGGGTTAGTCGGGGAGGAAATAGGCAGAGTACAAAAGATATTTAGGGCAGTGAAAGGGTTCTTCATGGCACTATAATGGTGCATACGTGTCATTATACATTTGTCCAAACCCATAGTATGTGTATCACCAAGAGTGAATGTAAAATAGGGGCTTTTGGGTTAGACCAACTCAGTCCCTGGAAGAACCTAAGCATATAAATTTCCTTCCTCACTCGTGGTTTCCCTGAGGACTAGGCTAATCTCCCCCTTATGTCACTGGATTAAAGAAATGCCACTTCTGTGAAGCATTGCCTGATTCCTGTAGCCAGGACTGACTGACTCGTCCCCCAAATTTGTAGAAATTAGAGACTATTTTATGGCTCTTTTCCCACTTATGTATTTTCACTTCTTTTAGCATAGCAAGGCAGCTTTAATGTAGTGATAATGGGTACAGCCAGATGGCCTGGGTTCAAATACCATTTCAGCCATTTGTTGTTGGTGTCACCTTGGAAAGTCACTTATCTGTTCATACCCAGGCGTCCTCATCTGTAAACGTGGGGGAACTAAGAGGGCAAGCTCACATGAAGTTTAGGGCTAATAGATGAGGGCACAGCAGCTTTTATTATTTCCTACTTTCCCCCCTCTCCTGGAGGGACAGAGTGTGAGGGTGTGGACAGGCTCTGCAGCCTGACAGATCTTTGATTTCAATCTTGGAAAAATTATCTAACCTTTTGAAACTATAATGTCCTCATTTGCAAAATGGAATTAAAAATGCCTACCTTTCAGGGTAATTTTGAGGGTGAAAAATACCACCCCTGTAAAAGGCCCAGCTTTGTGATTGGCTCAGTTGGTGCTACTATCCTTTTTGTGCCTGTCACTCATACTGCCATAAACACAGTGAGTGTGTGAATGAATGAATTATGTATTTCAGTGCAGTGCAAATGGAATCTTTGAGGGTAAGATACGAATCTGTTGCGAACATAATTTTTATATCTTAGGACTTTCATCTGGGCATGTATATTTTGAAGCAGAACCTGAAAGGAGAAACGGATGCATTTATATCTAACACCAAAATCATTCGTGAGTTTACAGATATGGAAAAGTTGATAGTGTCATTGTACTATACAGCTAGGGAGAACTTCAGATCCTGTTAAAAAATTCAAAAGTTTTGCCACTTCTGAAGGTCTTAAGTTTAAACACTGATAAGAATAGGACTTCCAATTATTTTGAAAGATCCTGGCTTCTTTGATGCTAAAATTGGAATTGTATTCTCTGAGATCTATTCCCATTGCCAGCTCAGTAAGCAATGGCTCACATTATCTCTTTTCTTTTTATTATATTTTAAGACATTTAAAATATTTTGGTGAGTCATTCTTCTTGGTAATTAGATGTAATGATTAGAATAGCTTTTATATTCTGAGACATTAAGTTTCTTTTATATACCTCAAACATCATCATTTTCAGTAATGACCTCGTATTTAATAATGGTTTCACAAAGATTCTAGATCTCAGAAGCCAAGAGATCAAGTGATGGGAATGGAGAACCTAAGCTCTCCTTAGTCTGGCTACATTGGACAATTGAATCAGCCAAGATGAGAAAATATAATAGAAGAGATGGGGCACTGAGAGCACCCACAACAGAGACAGGACTTTGTAGGGTTTATACAAAGATGTTTTTCAACAGTTTGTAAGAGTTCTTGGAAGTAAGGTAGCACTTTTCAGCCTGAGCTGATAGATGTCTTTGGGATTTAAAGAATGAGCTACGAGGCTGTGGTTACCCCAGGAAACTATGGGCTCATTCTGGGAATAGCCCAGAAGTAGTGGTGTCGGGAAAGTGGAGAACATGAAGGACTCTGAAATCCTGGTTCCAGCTCTGAGGCCCTGATGGAGCCGCAGCAAAGAGAGGAAAGTAACGCCATGCTGTCAAGGTCTGGTCCAAGGGTCCAGTCAGGACTTATTGAGTATATACAGAATTCTTTCTCCTGAAAAATGGAGAATGCACAGAATCTGAATTCAAAGCTAAGAACAACTGCTAAAGGTCAAAGAGGTCACTATTCTGGTGTTGAGTCCAAGAGTTTATCTTGCTGAGAGAAGACCTTGGCAGGGGGGATGGTGTAGGAGGTACCTAACTGAATTTTTCTCACTTGTCTCTTTCCCGCCTACACACCTGATGAGTAGGTCACAGGGCACCTGTTAACATGCTGAGGATTGAACATGATGGAGATTTCTTTCTCTCCCTTGTCCAGGTATAGGTATGTGGTCCAGGGGGGGAGGTGGCTCTGCTCTATACCATCATCCAAAGACCCACGCTCCTTCCATCTTATTGCTCTACTAGCCTCTAACGTTGTCCTTTTCATATGGCTGAAGCTGGCCATTGTCAAGTCCATGATGGCAGTGAGAGAGAAAGAATGGAGTCAGTTTCTTTATTTTTTAATTAAAGTTTATTGGGGTGACAATGGTTAGTAAAGTTACGTAGGTTTCAGGTATACAATTCTGTAATACATCATCTATACATCCTAATTCTTCTGTCAGATCCCTTAGGGTCCCTCAGATTCCTCTCAGAAGCCTCCTGTAGTTGATGGAGAGGGGGTGGGGCTGAACATTGAGGCTCCAAACCTCTCCTCATCTAGTTCACCTTGACCTTACTTGCTTTATGTATTGGATTTCCACATCAGTTTTCTTTAAAGTAAGATTTCCTGGACTAACGTATTTTTTGAAAACCAATGCTGTAAGCATTTTCTGTAATCCTCTGTATTTCCCATCACTGGCACTTTTTTCCCCTTCTACCGTATCACCTCTTTCCCTTTTTGGGTGTCTCTTGGTGGCTGTTTATAAGAAATGCATTTAATGTTCCTTTGTTGAATTCCCAGGCTCATTTACTCATTCAAGCTCTTACTGCAGGTGAATGATCCCATTTTTGCTTCTGGATTCTCATAAAAAGCAGTATTATTTTCCTGATTTCTTTTCTCCTCTGGCTCTTTCTGGCTGGTAGGTGTGCGCTTCCTGTGTGCCTTTGGAAAAGATTGACTCTGGACACTCTGAAGTTTCATTCCTTCAGTTGTGCATTGATTTATTCATTCATTCAAGTAGGCAGGGTTTAGATAAGTGGATAAATAGAGGGAGACAAACCATGAGTGTCACCCTTAGCTGATTCTCAGGAAGGAATTCTGTGTTCCAAAGGAGCCCCCCCAAATGTAGTGAACGCTTCCTCTATGTGAGTCATCATCTGTGTTCCCTGCATTTCAGCTGGTTACCCTTGAATAGAAGGAAAGAGACATGTGCACACAGAACTGATACAACCACAACGTGATTTGATTATAGCAGAGATGTAAATAAAATGGCCCTGAGAGCACAGAGGCCAATAGAGAATTCCAATGGGAGGATCTGGGGAAGCCTTGACGGGAGAGCAGCCGTATCAGGAAGACGCCTGCACAAAGGGTCAGAGGTGGGAAATGCAAGGAATTGTCAAGAAATCTCAATCTTTCACCTTTTGGTGGAAAGTAGTTTTGGCTGGAAGATATTAATAAAAGTGGTGTATTATGGTTCATTTCAGGAAATGGAAGTGGGGCTGAATTTTCATCCTAAGGAATTAGAACTTTCCTTGGAAGCAGGAGGGAGTAATGGGGGGTTTCTGAGTGGAGGGTGAAAGGATCTCTGAGACGGCATTGAGACCGAGACCTGTCACCATCATTTTCTTCTTGAGGGTGGAATTAGGGGGTGGAGAGCAGAGAAGGGACCTAATGTATTAATAAGCTCAGCACTGAGGCTTTCCTCCCTGTTCTCTTACACTGACACTCGATTACTGTCACTCTCCAACTGTCTCATGTTTTTTATCTTCAGTTTGCAGTCCAGGACCCCTCTCTTCACACATCACTCTCTGCCCTCTCACAAAGCTGCTTTCTCCCTGTTCCTTCTGCCATTTACCCTTTCTTTCCGCCCCCCTCCCTTTTCAAGAGTAAATTTCAGTTCTTTATTTTTAAACCTGTGTATCAGATACCCTGCTTATCTTTCTAAAGACGATCTCAGCCTGCATTATAAAGCCATGGAATGAGGGTGGGTGTTGGGATAAAAGTTATGAACATTTGCAGATTAATATTTTTTTTTTACCACTTTTAAACTTTTTGTTGATTATCCTTAGCTTCCAGATGAGGAAATGAGGCACAGAGAGGCCAAGTATCTTTTCCAAGACCACACAGCTAGTAATCAGCAGAGCCAGGAACCTAAACAGGATACTTAGGACTAAATGTCCATACTGGGTCATTCCACCATTTGAGGCTGTCTCCTCTGAGTTAATTTGCTCTGTCCAGAGAGTAAGTCTAGACATAGAGAGGTTGGGGACCGCGTTACAGGCGATACAGTAGGATTATAGAAAGTCGCCTCAAATAACAGCAACACATTCAAATGTGACTAATGATGCTGTGAGCTCCAGAACCCTCTTCAGTTGGGGTGAACCTGGAATAATCATGCCGGTGGCACTATAGGTCAGAACAACTATTTCGGCTGTACAACACAAAGGTAGTATAACATTGATCATGGCGTTTGACTAAGTAATACCACACCTTGGAATTTACCTCAAGAGCTTGTTCAAAAATGAAAAGATGCTAATTACATGAAAAAAATCAATTTTTTTGAAAAGGAAACATAGCAAGGTATGTTCCCTGATCAGAATAATAATCGTTATGAAGCCTTTATGGAAAAATGGGAATACATTTATGATAGGTTAGGTGTAAACTATAAGGTAACTCAAAATAATGTATGTACTTGAGCACAAATCTGTACACAGGTCTACATTTCTTCTAACCCGAAAGGAATCATAAAGATACGAATAGTTGTAAGAGGCTAGTGTGATTGTGGATGATATTTTTTTTTCTCTTCCTACTGTTGTCTTTGGTGTTCTGTGGTTTTCACAATGAAAGCATATGGATGTCAACAGAGGGGTATTTGCTAAAGTAGGTTTTGCACTGAGCTGTTGAGACCGGTTTGGGTCTCCTTTGCCACTTTGGGTGATGACAAACTCTTGAAAACTCCCAGGATTCCAGGAGATTTGAGGGGCAGAGCCAGGCGCCATAGAGCCTACAGCCCAAACCTTTTCTTCTTCTTGGATTCTGAATGCCTCTGGGAAGATCTCCTAGGATGTGCTCCCTTAGGCAGCATCCTCAGATATTTCTACACTGATTCTCTTTATAAACTTGTTTACTCATGATGTCTTCCGTAAATTCCCTGCACTGTGTGTGTGTGTGTGTGTGTGTGTGTGTGTGTGTGTGTGTGTGGCTGTGTTTTCTTTTTGGAGGCTTCAATCTACCACTGTTTATTCTTTCAGTCTCAGCTGAGAGATAATGTAGGACAACTTTTTTTGAGGGGGTTCCTTGGTTCATGGAGAGGCTTAAGGGGATTCACAAACACCCTGATATTGGGTGGGAAAATGTATGTTAAGTGTATGTTACTGTGGAGAGAGGATCCATCATCTAATTATTGCTCTAAGAGCTCTTTGAGCTTCTATATTTAAGAGAACTGAACTGAAGGCATCAGGGCAAGGAAAAAAGAGGCAAGTAGACCGGAAGAAGAGGAGCGACCTTCTAAAAGTTTAAGAATCACGTGTTTGGAGCCATCTAGGGTTGATGGTGGTGGTGGGGAAGCAGCATCTATTCCCCAAGTGCTTTCTCCATTCTTTTCTATTTATTGTATTTTGTTTAACTTGAGGTTGATTTTTATAGCTGGACTTTCTGAATATGAGGGTGACAGCTCAGAAGTGAAAATCATTCTGTGGCTTCCAACACTTGCTACTCTCCCGGCTTGTAACAGATGGATTTATAGCTATTATTCCATAGAATATGATGCATGAGGAGGTCGTCCTCACACCATAAAAAAAGGCTTCATAATTTACCTTCAAATCTGGATTGCAGTGAGTTCTGGGAGGCCTGACTCCACCATGGTGTGAAATGAATTCCCAGGAAGGGGTATGGCTCAGTTGTCTGACCTTTACGGCACATTTAAATACATATTATGTTGTTCATGGTAGTAAATAATATAGCTAAGGTTCTACACGGAAAAGAGCAGAAGGAAACATTTGCAGTAAACCTGTGGGCTGCCCTGGCGGGGAGACAGGCACTTGGCTTTGAACTGGAATTAGGAATCTGGGGGTGGGGGGAGTGACAGCAAATATTTTCCACATGGGTGCCAGTTCCTTTGGCACTGAGAGAACTAGAACTCCTGAAGAAGAAGTTCATTCTGTTGATTGAGGGCACACTCTGCTTTTGTGAGATGGGGGAGGACATACTACCAGATCTTCCTTTTGTATTGATCCATTGACTAAGCGTTTATTTAGCACATACTGTGTACTGGGTGCTTTTTTACATGCTGGGGATGTAGAGACATGACCTCTGCCTTCAACTAGCTCACAGTAAAAAACAGGTGGATACAAATAAATACATTATGATAATGTGCAATTTTGTAGAAGCATGTGTAGAGCACAGGGATAGCATAAAAGAAGGACTGATTAGAGGGAGTGGTTAACTGTATGGTGGGCTCAGGGGGAGGTACAAGTATGGAGGTAAAATATGACTTAGGTTTTGAAGGGTGGATAGGAGTTCACCTGAAATGAATGAATGGGCAGAACATTTTAGATGGGAGTAAAAGCATGTGGGACCGGCCGAGTGGCACGTTGGTTAAGAGCTGGCTTGGGACGCCAGAGGGCCCCGGTTCGGGTCCCACATATGAGAGCCAGTGACACTGCCCTCTACAGCTAAGATGCTGAACAACAGCTCAACCTGGAGCTGGGCTGCTGTGGGTCACCTGCGATGGCATGGGCTGCAGCCCCTGCTGCAGTGGATTGCCATGGGCTACCGTGTGTAGCCAGCAGCCAGCGTGAGCGGCCAGCAGCCGCAGTGAGCCGCCGTCCAGAAGCTGGCAACTGATGTGCCTCACCCGGGAAGAGCGCAATGATGGTGCCAACTTGGGCCAGTGAAGCAACGTCCTCCACAACTAGATTGAAGAACAAAACGACAGCAACTTGTCTGTTACCCTTCCTCCAATTCCCCAGTGTTGTTCCCATCCCCCAATTCCACACACACACACAAAATCTAAAAAAAAAAAGCATGTGGAAGGGCTTGGAGGCAAGAGAGAGAATGAGGCATTGGGTGGAGGCAGCGTATTAATGCCTCCATGTAAGTGAGATGCTGGGAACTGTCGGTAGGTGAGAAGACTGGGGCCCATCATAATCAGCTACTATGTGTCTTATTATTATGAAAAATAAACTAACATTTACTGAGCACTTATTCTATATCAGATCTTCTATTGGGTACTTTGGATGTGTTATCTTATTTAATGTATATAATAACTCCATAAAGTAGCTACTAGCATTATCTGGGGTTTACAGTCAAGGAAACAGAGTATTCGAGAAATAAAGTAACTTGTCAGAGGTCACACAACAGAAATGGATTGATGGTAACGTGGAGAAATGTGAGTGATAAAGACTGAGAGAAGTAAATGGAGTTGAGAAATATGTAGGTGACTGAATCCACAGACCTTAATGATGCATCAGATATAGAAGAATGTAGGAGAGGACAAAGGAAGGTTTGAGGATAATTCCTAGATTTCTGTCACAAGCAATGGGAAGGATAATCATGCCATTCACAGAATACTAAAGGTCCCGGGAGGGAGAACATTAGTGTAGTTTGAAGTGTGTTGGGTTTTAGTGTGCAGTTTGAAGTGTGTTAAGGTATACACATAGAGAGATTTAAAAGCTGAAATAAGAGCTTATTTGTCATTCACCTCCCAAGACTTAGTAGCTTAAAAGCCATCTATTTGGTGTAGGGTTCTGAGAGTCAGCAGTTTGGGCTGGGCTCAGCTGGCCAGCGTTGGTCTTAGCTGGGCTTCCTCCTGCCTCTGCTGTCATGCATCTGTCCCCTGGGGGGCTCTGTTCCTGCAGGGTGGCTGGCCACATGTCTCATCCCACAGCAGCCTACCCCATGGTTGTTTTCGTGGTGGCTAGATGGGGTTCTAAAAAAGCAGGTAGAAACAGGCAACGTGCCTGGAAGCCCGGGCCCAGTACTGGAACACCATCGCTTCTGCCATATTCGATGGGGCAAAACAAGTCTAAAGCCAACTCAGGTTCCAAGGCTAGGGTAATAGAGTCTGGCTTTTAGGAGGAGAAGCTGCAAGTCACGCCTGGAAATGGACGTGGGTACAGGGAGGAATGGCAGTCGGGGACATTGCTGTGGCCAGTGGGCCCCCTATGTTCTCCAAGAAAGCAGGACTACTTGACAGTTTCCCAGCACTTCTCCACTCTTCCATCTGCCAACTCTTCCTGCTGTCTCAGGTGTCCTCATTTAGCAAGCGTTACTTGGTTGTTTGTTGTGTGGGTTCATCAACCACTCTGCTAGTTGCCGGGGATACAGAAATGTATAAAGCTTAGTCCCAGCACTGAGGTGGTGGGAAATCATGTACCTGTTAGTGGTGAAGGCAAACCTGCTCTGCACGTCCCAGGCTGTACCCAGCGTCCTTTATCTGACATTCTCCCTAGGTAATTATTGTTGAAGCCTCAGCCCCCTGGGCCAGGGGCTGCTTCCTGTAGGTGTGCGGGAAATGTGTCACCCACCAGTGGGCTGGCCTATTTCTGAACATGCTTCAGACAGAAAGCATGTTCTCGTGGAAACACAGCCATATGCCACATCGTGAATGTTAAAATTTAGCCACCACTGAATCATCTGGAGATGAAATAAAGGTTAGGAGCTTTTTAAAGCAGAAATAAAGGCCTTTCAACTCTGTTTTTATAACTTTTTTGTTTCTGATTATAGAAGATATAGGAGTAGCTATTGTAAGAACTTAGAAAATCTGACAATATATAATGAAGAAAATAAAAACCACCCATCACACTCTGAGGATTATGTCAACATACATGTACATTTATTTTTGTAAACTTAGGTTAATATGTTGTATAAAAATTTTGATTTAACATTGGCAGTCTAAGGAATGTACATATGTGCATATGTATTTTTTCAAATACTTGTTAGTATTATATATACTGCTTTATAGATTGTATTTTACATTTAACACAATTATACAATGCCATAAAATAAGAATGTGAACATATGATTTTATCTCATCATATAGAAACACCACAGTTTAATTAACCTTTTCTCATTTGTTGGAGATTTACGTTGCTTCTGTTTGCTATTATAAATAATGCTGTTGTGCCCCTCCTGGTACCTAAGTCATGTGGATATCTGATTATTTTCTCTGGATATAGTCTTAGAAGTATAAATTCTGAGCCAGAGGGAATAAGCATTTTTTAAAAGATTTCTGATAGATATTGAGAAATTGCTTTGCAGAGAGGTGGTATAGCAGTGATAATCTGATCTGAATTTTCTTTGACTCAGGAACTATCTGAAAACTTTCCAATTATAGAAACTTTCCCAGCAAGTACTTGTTTGTTCATTGTTTCCTTCATTCAGTTATTTATTTATTCAGTAAACATTTATAGAGAGATAAAGTACCTAGGGAGAAATGCAAACGTGTAAGGCAGGTAGTTACACAACTTTATGCATTTGTCAAAACTTACAGGACTGTACACCAAAAAAAGTAAATGTCACTCTGTGTAAATTTAAAAAATAAAATTTAAAAAAATGACTAAGACATGCCCAGATTCCCAAGGAACTTAAAATCTTCGTGAAAGAGATAAGACATACACACAATAATTACAACATTAAAACACCATATAGGAATGGAAAATAACTATTAGTGCATTTGTGTGCTAGGTACTGGGCCAGGTGTTCTATGCACTCATTTGTTCGTTTCCTGGGAATACAAAGATGAAAAGCCAGAGTGCCTGCTCTCAAGGGGTCCCAGCATCGTGGGAGTCAGCCCTGCAAACACTTATCACCGACATGGTAATTATTGGAACAGATGCACATGTGACAGGAAAGAGCCTGCCAGGGGGAGCTGAGGCTGGCTTCTGAGAAGGGAGGGAGTTAGATATGAGAGATGAAGGAAAAACCTCGCTTTGCCTCATTTACTCCTCACAATGGCCCGGAAAGGCAGGGGCCTTGAAACTTAGTTTACAGATGAAGAAAATGAGGCTGACAGCGGTTAAGTGACTTGCCCGAGGTCACCCACCTCAAAAGTGGCAGAGTCACAAATTCCCCCTGGATCTGTGCTCTCTGTCCTAGTCACTAGATCCCTTAAGAGGAATCTAGGATGAGCCTACGGAAGGGGGTGGAGTTAGAGCTGGAATGACTGAAGAACAGCATCTCAAGGGAAGAGGCTTGGAAACAGAGGGTCATTTAGGGGAGCACTGCAGGAAGGTGTTGGAGGAGCTATATATAAGAGGCCTTGTATTCCAAACGAAGGGCTAGGGGTCTTAGCTAGTAGATAGGGAAGTGATTAATATTTTGAGAACAAGGGTGTTGTCTGCCAAGAGGTGTGCATGGGAAGAGGTTAATCCGGTTGTAGCATCCTCAAGGATTAGGTGATGGGTAGATGCAGCCTTCCATCCGCCTTGGAAAGCTGCCCCACTTCCAAAGGCAGCTGATGCATATTAGAGTAAGGAAGCCAGTGCATCTTAGCCCCATGATCAGTTCTTCACGAGTCAGGCCCATTTTCAGTTACTCTAGGATTATGTTTGCTATAGCAATCCTTTTATTAATTCAGCTAAAATAGTAAAAAACAAAGCAAAACAAAAAAGAAGGAAAACTTTGACCTAGATTTCGTTGTATTATTTTAGTTAAAATAGCAAATAAACAAAACCTCTTTCACTCAAATGTGACTCCCTTTCTATTTTTAGGTCCACTCCCAGCTCACCATTCCCAAAACAAAAAGCTTTCTTTTCTTAAATAATAGCACACAATGTTGAAATACTCCAGCGAGGGGTGGGGTGGTACTAGTGCCTTAAGGATGGGAAAGACTGGGACCTGAGAGTCCCAGCCCCCAACAGAGTCTGTGCAGGTCTGAACCAGATTCCACTCTTAAGGTGGTCCAGGTGAAGCTCAGGCAGGTGGGTGGCCTGTGGCGGGGGGCCAGGTGAGGCGGCAGCAGGGCGATGCTGAGGTGCTCTCCCAGAATCTCACCTGAGACAGGTGAACATACAGAGTCTCCCAAAGGATAACCAGGGTAACATCGGGTGGCAGTGTGGGCTGGTTTCCCCTCCGTTTTCTTGTCGATGGGGGTGTTATGGATGGGCGGGTGCCAAGATCTTCTCAGCCTCGGGCTCCCTGTCAGTACAGTGCTCTTCCTTCTGCGCCTCTCAAATGGCCGGCTACGTCTCATGACCTGCTCACCATTTAGAAAGGGCATCTCTGACCTCTCGATGGGGAAGTTATGCTCTTTACTATTCTCTAATTCAGAGGCCTTCGTTCCAGTTTGTAATTATATAGTCATTCCTTTGTGTAGTTTACAAGTCTCGTCCCCGCTGCTAGATGTAATACTACATGAGGACGGGGGCAGCCTATTTTCTACACCAGCATATATGAACGTACACACTCAGCTCAGGGGCTGGAACACAGAAGAGGCTTCATTCCTGTTTGTCAAATGACTGAACCCGAGTCATTCCGTTTCTGTGGCCTCATCCTCTCATTTCCGGTGTGATTGGGCCCATCACACATTCTTGGAGCAGCGGGGGCTTTTCTTTCTTCAAGGTTGGGCAGGGGGGGCCTTTCTGTCCCCCTTGGTCTCTCTTCATGGGTGGGAATGACGGCCCTGGATGTGAAGATCCCACTAAACACATTCTGGGATGGCAAGAATGACATTAAAAGAATAATAATCCATCTCTGCCATGAAATGAAATTAGTAACCAAGACAACACTGTTTTCATGGGTTTGGTAAGAAAAAAAAAAAAAGAAGCTATCTCCCTTCTGTCATTGTCGTGAACATGTTGGAAATTCTAAAAGCTGTTTCTTCAGGCAGGGGAAAAAAAAATTCTCTCACTAATAAACTATATTTGGGGTAGTCCTTTTTTTTTTTCCTTTTTGGTTTCTATGAGTAATTTAGGAAAAGTCATGATTTTTTTTTTCATCCTATTCCAGAGTAACTTTGCAACTTATCAAGTAAAATTGGTATGTGTTCTCTCTCTTAATCACGTAACACTTCACTAGAATATCTGTTGTCTGAATAGCTTCCAAGTAGTTCGTCACTTGCAGCAGTGGGCGTGATGTTGTTTTGAGTCTCAAGGCGTTTTGGAGAGGTGAAATTTGCCTCTGATGCTGGAGATAGTGTTCAGCAAGCAGCCTTCGTGGGCCTCCCTCTCTCCCTCCCTGAAGTGACATATGTCACTGGTCTTTCCTCTATTCCTTCCTTCCAGTCTTCCTGCTCTCCTTCCTCATTCCAAGGACACACACGGCCCTAAATAACTGAGTGAGACACCCCTCAAAGGCCAGGCTTTCCAGGGACCCAGCCGCAGCACAGCAACCTCTCACTCAAACCCTGTGTTTGGGATGCACTTGCTGTTCTCGATTATCGTGCCTCTGCGTTTGTAGATATTGTTCCTCTTGCCTGAAATTCTGTCCCCTTCCTAGCCCTCCACCAACCCCCCTCTCGATATGGCAACTCCTTATTCATTCTCTAGGACTCAACTCAGGTATCACTCCTCCTGGAAGCCCGCCCTGGTTGCCTTCCTCCGTTCACTGATAGCACCTCATACTAACATCCATCAAAGACACTCTCTTTACATTATTATTGTGTGTTCATGTACCTAATTCACTAAATATGAAATAATCTGGGGGGCAGCAAGGATGGGTGTAGTTTATATTTGTATCACAAGGACATGCTACATGCTCTTGTTAAATATGGATATGGAGAGTATTCCATTTGCTTTAAGACCTTTGCCAAAATAAAACACAGCCAGTAAATTGTATGTCCTTAGCTCCTATTTTTCAGTCTCCCAACTTTATTATATCTTGTAAATATAGTTGATACTTATGATTTTCCCTTTTGTCTTTGTCTTCATCTTGATATCCTAATTGAGCCCTGGTTTGCGAATGAGAACTTCAAAGATGCTCTCGGTGGATAGGCTTGGAAGAAAAGGGAAGGTACAACTCCTCCTCTCAGAAAGCTTGCAGTCTGAAGGAGGGGGCAGGAAAGACAAACATTTTTAACAGAAGAAGGATATGTGTGCATGACGATCGCTGATATGTCAGCCAAACCACAGGCATTGATAATGGCTGCCCATAGTCATGAAGAACCATTTGGAGGTCAGCCTTTGGGGATCCTGGCACACGACATTCTTGGACTCATTTTAAACATAAATAAATAAAGGTTTGAAATTGAGACACAGAGTAGATTCATCATGATTCTAATTATTTGTTTAAAAATATTAGTCTGTCTTGATTGTCACTTACGGCCATGTATAAAGGGGAATATATGTGCATTTCCACAATTGCATATTAAAGACACACACACATTTTTTTTTGTAGGTAGACCTCAGTCAGTATATAAAACAAAAACTAGTTTTCATTATGCATATAACTGTATAGGATATAATCCCATTAATATAAAATATAGTGTATCAATGGATATACATATTTACCTGTAGCTATAATAAGCGTGAGCATACTTTTTGCTCTAATTTGTAATTTAAGTAGGTTTCTACATTTCCCCCCTATATTAACATAGGCCATGTAGTTTTAGTTTGTACAATAGTAACAATACAGAATCCTTCATAGAATATGCTATTAATTGCTTGAATATGTTTGTGCTGTTGGATATTTAGGTTGTTTGTTTGCTTTTTCCCCCCCTGTGAGTGATAGCAGTGTTACAAACATTTCCATACAAATAGCTTTTTTCTCTTTTACTTTTGAATGATTTCCTTGGGATATAAGAATATATCCAAAGCGGAATTAGGAGGTTAATGAGCATAAATAGCTTTGTCATTCTGCCACAATGCCCCCTGGCAGGCCCAACCGGCAAACAACCTGGAGGCTAAGAGTATACCTGTTTCTTTAGACTTCCTAACTTCCAAATTAATTTTCACTAATTCAAATGGTATCCCAGCATTTCAGAAATGAATTCATTTGCTGTTTGTAATCAGTTGAAGATGGGCTGCTGGGTGTTTTTCTTGTGTTGGTTCACTTGACTTTTCTTCATGTATAAGCTACCTGTCCTTTGCTTTCAGGCATCTCTGCCTTCCCCTGGTGCCTATAAGCACAGCCCTGGGTCTTAGACTAGCCAGCGGTTATCCTTTACAGTATAAGGAAGAACAGAACTGAGCTATAACACTTTGCTAATTGTTTTTCTTGAATTGGTTCTTTACCTCCCAGTCTATTTCCACATTACACAAATGACACCCGTTCCAGGTCCGCCTGTGCGCAGGGAGTTTGTGAGTTTAGTAGATTTTAGCTGTGTCCATGGGGCCAGGCAGGGACTGGCTTCTGCTCAGTCATCTTCCCGACCCACCAGAGGCTTTAAAAAACCACCTGGTATTGAGGAAAGAACAAGGGCTTTGAGGTCTGGCCTGGACTTGAATACTAGGTCTGCGCTGTGTGACCTGTGAATATTTGTGAGCCTCTCTGAGCCTGAGCTTCCTCAGCTGGGTGGAAGGACGCCAGCTTGGAGGATTGTTTGGAGGATCACATTGGTGTCACTTAGAGTGGTCTGTCTCTTTGCTTTGCACCTCGCATCACTTAACCTCTCATCCTTCTATTCTCCTCTAGCTTTTAAAAGACATGGAACTTTATGGCACTAATTCTAATGGGAGCTTATGTTGCCCAGCGTTTTTCTATGTGCCAGCACTGAGTTCTTGATGGATGGTTTTCTTCTTTATTCCTCATTGCAGCACTGTGAGGTCAGTGTGTCTGTGACAGAGGCAGAGACGGAGGCTCCAGGGGTTAGCTTGCCCAAGGGCGCCCAGGGGCTGGTGGGGCTGGGATCTGAACCCAGTGCTGCGTGCTCAGGACGTGGGCTTTGACGACTATACATTTAGTCTCGAGGGTGTTTCTTTTCTATTGAAAGTATGTACACTGATATATACACCAGGGGCTCGTTGTTGCTTTGCTCTTGCTGAGCAGCTCCTTTGAGCCAGTCCCTGACTTAGGTGCTGGGGTGCAGCAGTACTGTGCTGATGGGTTACCTGCTGCTCCCCACCCACTATGGGACAGCCCAGGAAGCGGGGGCCTTGATCGGTTTCCTAAGCACTCCATCCTCCTCAGCAGTCAGTGGGGGCCATCCTGTGCAAGCTTTGCCTGTCTGGTGGAGGTGAGCTCTACAAGGTGGGTCCACCTTGAAGCACAAAAACGTATTGTCAATGGTGGCTTACAGGCCCCTATGCCTGCATCATGCCACACTGGGGATCTGGTGGGGCACATCCCACCTTTGGGGGTGCGCTTATTCATGCTCCACCCCATGCTGCTCAGGGCTGGGTTAATTAGAAGCTCCTGGAGAACTTGAGTGATGCTCATATGTAAATAGGAAGCTTGGCTTCTGCTGAAATATAGATCTCAAATACATAAAGGCCATTAAAATATCTGATTCATTCCCCTCATTCAAGGTTGGCCAGGAGAAAATATTTGGGAGTTATGAGCTGTGGTGTGGCTCCCATCACCTTAGCCCTACTCCCGTATTTCCTGTCCCTGACCCTTCTGGGGGGACTGCTCATGGAGTCCTAGATTGCCTTGAGTCACTGGAATTCTAGAAACAAATCCAACTTTCCAAGAGGCGGTCATGCCATCTGGCCTCCTCTAGAGGCTCCTACAAATGATTCAGGTGTGTGTAGGAACAGAGTCCTCTTAACAGCCTACAGCCTCCAGTGCAGTTACTAATGGGAGGACACCTCCAGGCACAGGTCAACCCCAGTGGGAACCCAGCTGCCAATTTGGAGGGAAGCTTAGCCTTCAGCCCAGGCGCCCAAGATTTCACATTGCCCGGATCCCGGGGGAACATTTTTGCATCCACCTTAGCGGACCCAGCTTCCTGTCTTCTGGGGCGGTGTGTGTCCATTCCCCAAAGCTCAGAGGAACTTTGCTATTTCCAAAACACTGAACTAGGTGCTAACTTGGCCCTCAGCACTTTCTGCTGAAGCCTGCTTCCTCGGCACTTTTACCTGCACGTGGTTACACTGCCACCTTGAAGGGGCAAGCACTGCTGCTGAGCATGCTTCGTGCAAGAACTGGCCAAGCAGGGGCTCTGTGTCAGAGAGAGAATATGGCCAGTGAGTTCTCCGTTCCAGGAAATCAAGTGAAACAACCATATTGGGTACCTAAGATGAGCTGCTCATGCATGTTATTTCAATTTTTAGTTAGCGATTGCAATAGTCCTACTGTTTCATGAGCCTGCCCTCTGAGCCCTGCCCCATAGGTGGTCTGGAGCAACAAACAGAGTGAAGTGTGACTCAAAACATGGAGGTGGGGCCTGGGTTTCAGGAAAATAGAGAGGCAGGAGAGAACTATCTATAGAAGAAGTATCATGGTCCTCAGTCCCAAATAGCTGAGGTTGTCCAGTCAGCTTTGAAACCAGACCGGTAGTCTTGTATGTATTTCTTGACCACTGAGCTTAGAATAAAGAGTTGGCTTGAGATTGAGTCCATGGTTCTTTCTCGAGAATTTTGTTGGGTTTACTTTGAACTTATTTTTGAGGAAATTCCAGAGGCGGTTCTAGTATACATCAAGTTGCCACAGTAACTTCAGTGATGCTGAAATTGCTGAGTTAATTGATGCTCTTAATCAAGAAGGAGGAGGGATACGGAACATTGGGAGGGAACAGCCAGTTTTTGATTTTTTGGAGGATGGATACATCAGGTGCTGCCATTTATGTGCTGTGGTGCTTTGCTTAGTTACTTAATCTCTCCAAGACTGGTTCATCCCTGAAAGAAATGAGAATAATGATACTTAACATTTCATAGGTTTATTGTGAGGTTTAAATGAGATAATGAATTTAAATGTTGACTTCTATTCCTACTGCTAATATTAGTAACTGAAATTTATCAATTGGCTACAATTTATCCTATAAATATTTACTCATTAACCAGTGCGTACAAGCATCTGTTATGTATCAGGTAGGGTTATGTTGGTTTATTTATTTGTCACAAAGATGGAGAGGCTCAAAACTTGCTCTTGAATATCTCACAGTGTAGTAAGAAGATAAAATGTTAATATTACACTGCACTAGGAAGTGGGTATAAAGTTAGGATGCATGGAGGGTCATACAGAAGGAATAATAGAGTCTGTTGGGAGGAGTCAGGGTAGGCTTTGTGGAGGAGGTAACTTTGATCTGAGGCTTAAAGGGTGGGAGTTGTATTTCAAGTGTAACAGTTAAGAACGTGAATGGGCTGAAACAAAAAGGAGGATTTATTGGCTGATTTAACATGAAATACAAGAGGTTAATATCTTCAGGTCAGGTCGATCCTGCAGCTCAAATGATATCATCGAGGAGTTAGAGTCCTTTCGTTATTCTGCTCTGGCTTGTGCAGTGTTGGCTGCATCCTTAGGCTCCACACTGTGATCCTTCAACAATGTCAGGCACTCCCTTCTTGCTAGCAAAATGGTTGCAGCCATTCTGGGACTCACATCTTCATTCTACATCATTTAGAAGAAGTGGGTCTCCTGATATTTCTAAAGGAAGGAAGAGGATACTTGTCTTCCCAAGAAGCCCCAGCAAGACTCATTTTGGGTCTCACTGGCTCCAGTCAGGCAACATGTTTTTCCCTGAACCGGTCTCAGTATTATGGGGGTGGGGAGGATGATCAGCTTAGGCCAATAGAACCTGCCCTCAAGCTGAGGGTCAATGCCTTGGTTCATGCCATCTGCACCACGTGCTTCGTCACTGGGAGAACTGGTTCCCCAAAGGGGCATTTTCCCCAGGATGAGATGAGAGGGCATGGATTTTGGGCAGCATGGGAAAGCTAGCTCTCCACTTCATCAGTAATGGGGGTTTATAGCCTGCATTTTAGGTGAGAAAATAGCAGGGGGCACATGTGACTGTTGAGTGCCTGAAATGTGGCTAGTGCGACTGAAGAACTGAATGATTAGTTTTACTTATTTAAATTTAAGTAACTGTATATAGCTAATGCAATGATATTGGAGATCACAGCTGTAGCTCTGGAGAGGGTCTTGTAAGGAAATGAGAGAGAGAGAGAGAGAGAGAGAGAGAGAGAGAGAGAGAGAGAGAGAGAGAGAGAGAGATTGATTGATTGAAAAGCTAGGGACAGGAAATGAGACAAGAGACCCAGGCTAGGGCCAGGTTGAGAAGGCCTTTATACCTTGCCATTCTCTTTAGAAATTACACTATAGGCAATAAGGAGTCATTGAGGAGGAGTTTGAAGAATGACGTAATCATATTTAGATGTTAGAAAGGCAGCCTGGCATCTTGTAGAACAGGGCTGTGTGTCTCGATGCAGGGATACCAGTTAGAGAATGAGAATTTGACCTTGTGAAGGAGCAGTGGAGAAGCAGAGAAGGGTGCGGTATAAATATTAGGGGCAGAACAACAGTGTGTGTTTGCATGTGGTATGGAGAGGAATATAGCAGGCTACTGGATATGTGGCTTGGTCAACTGAATGGGTGATTGCACCCTCCTTGAGATGTGACATTCCAAAAGGAGGGGTGCAGGTCTGAGTGGTTCCCTGAAGAACACTCTTTGGGGCATGTAGAATTTAGCCTGCCTGTGGGAAGATGTCTGATAGGTTCTTAATCTGCTCTCTCAAGCAGTTTACATTCTATCTATGGAGATTAGGTCTACATAAATCATGAGGAAAAAATTCCATATGCATACTGACTGTAAACCTTAAATGCTGAATGCATTTTATGAATAGTGTGTCAGGTAACCTTTCAGTGTAACAAACCGTCTCAAAATTCATGGTGGAAAAGAAAAACATTTCATTATGTTCATGGATTCTGTAGGTCAAGGATTTCGAGTGGGAGTGATACATACAATCAATGTCTGGAACCTCGCTGGAAAGAGTCGAAGCTGAGGCTGACTCGATGGCTGGGGCTGGAGCCACCTGAAGGGGTATTTCCCTCATACCTGGTGACTGGTGCTCACTCTCCACTGGGTCCTTATTGGGCCTGGGGGCTGAAACCCCTGGCCACTGTATGTGGTCCTTCCTGCTGTGGGCTGGTTTGGGCCTCCCATGCCTGGACTCCGAGCAACCACCCTAAGAATGTACAGGCTAGCCTGGAAGTCACTTGCCATCACTTCCCCTACATTCTATTGGTTGAGGCAGTAACAAAGGTTGGTCCACTGTCAAAGGGAAGGACATGGACTCCACTCCATAAAAGGAATGTCACGGTCAAATTGTAAGACAAGCCCGTAGGTTGGGAGATGTTGGGGAATGTAGCTGTCTGCAGATGGAGGGAAGAGTGTGGACTGACGTAATGAGGGATGGCGCTCTGCTGGGGGTGGGGGTGGGGCTTGAAGAGTGGGTAGGTGGATGCTGGCAGGGAGAGGGGGACATGTACATGTCGTTGGTGACACAGGGGACAGTTTCTGTTTCTGTTTGGGTCTTCTAGATCAGTCTTGTTAGTGCTGTGGGAAACTTAATAGTCTAAAGATGGCATCCTGTTACTGCCACATCTCCGTGGAATACCATGGGATACAGCAATGTCAAAGCCAGTGGCTCCTTCTGGGTATCTACTGAGCACACCCAGCATCAGGCCTAAAATTCCCTGTGCCCACTCAAGCTGATCAGGTGTCAAAGTGTAACTTGATTTTCCCATTGTTTTCTGTTCTATTCTGGAGGAAGCCTCTACATGGAATCGGGAGTCACCAAAATCCTTCATTGGTGTAGTGAGTACCCTCGTTAGCACAGAAATCACATTAAATAAAATACTTGCGTACTTGCCTGTTTTCCCCTGATTAGACTGAGGGTCTCTAGAGAGAAGAAACTATGTATGTCTAACCTATTCCAGCTTCTGAGCAGAGCCAGGTACATAGTAGGTGCTTAGTACCAGATTCTTTAAATAAAATAAACTTGCATGAAGGTTAAATGAAATCAGCACTGAACACCTGGGCATTTTTATACCATCTCAGCCTAGCATGATGTACAAAGTTCTTTCTGCTCCTTTTTTATTCTTTCTCTTTATCTCAGAATCTGACCGGCTCCTCTGTGCTCCTTACTCCTCTAGAACAGGAATCAAATCTGTCCCTGATTTCTGTTTCTGTATCTGACAGTTCCTGTCCCAGAATGGAGGCGTTAGTTCCCAAGCACACCTTGTCTGCTTCCTGTCATGGAGGGAGACTGTTTTGACCAGGGTCAACACACAAGGAGGATTGCCAGACCCCTGTCCCCTTTCCTTGGCAAGTCTCCCTGGCCTGGACTCTTTTGCTATAGCCTAGATATGTGAGGAACGTATTTTTTTACAGAGATATTTTGCGAAAGATATATTTCTCAGGACCGTGGCCATGGATTCTTAGCAAAAGGAAGGACAAGGAGATATGATCAAATATGTGCTAGTGAATCAATACAAATAAATTATGTGTTCTTTGTTATTATGTCTTAGGCTACACAAGAGAGGGCTCTTAAATCATCCACCGCCAGCCGCTGGAGGTTCTGCTCCTTTCCAGGGAGTTATAAGGAGAAAATCCAGGCTTATGTTATTTTAGGCAATCCAGATAAGTTTCTACTGGAAATATTGGTGTGGCTGCTAGAGGGATGCTGGCCACTGCAAAAGACCAGAGGGCAGCAGTTCTTCTTTGGGTCTAGCATGGCCCTGATTACACCTTAGATATTTTCTACCTCTAATATCTGGAGTTTATGAGCATACTTTTGCTTGAATGGATGGTTCTATGATATATGGTACAGACTTCTGGAGTTTTGATTAATAGCTTGAACACATTAAAATCTATTCCCCCTCCCTACTTCCCACCCCATGAGTGGGGCAGCCCTTCATCTGTTATGTCTTGCGCTGTGGCTGTCATGGCCCAGTTCTCTCCTGTTCTGGGTCAAGACCTAGAGCAAATCCAACTTAGGAAGAGCATGGAAAGCTAGGCAACCCACAAGGGAGATCTGGGCATGTTGTTTGTGAGATGAGCCCAAGAGGTGACCAGACATATGGGTGAGGACAAGAAATGTTCATCTAGGGAAGGAGATTCTCAGAAGTTCAGGCAGTTGGGCAGGTGGTAACACGCATGTCCATCAGTCCCTTGGGCAGATGGGCAAGAACAAGATAGGACAGAGGGGAGAACTCGGCCATGAACAAGAAAGGGAGGGTGCATAGATTCAGGGAAACAAGTTGGAAACTCATCAAAGCAACCCACCTGGGGCATGAAATGAGCGTTAGGCCACGGGAACAGTTGCTGGTCCTCCTGTAAGTGTTGGAGCTGGATTTCAAGCTCGGAATTACAGTGAAACACACTAACTTCCTGGAAACCTTGCAGATATCTTTGACTCCATTCTTTCCCATCATGCTCCATTTGCAATTTTTGGCTTTCATAGGCTTTTTTTTTCCCTTCCCTTTTTTTCTTTCCCATTGCCATGGCCTCAATTCAGATCTCTTACCTCTCATGTTTAGACTATTGCAATGTTTTTCTCGCTCGCCTTCTTCTCATCGTCACTGAACCATCCTTCATATTCTGGATAGTTTTGTTTCCAAAATGTGTGTGCCAATGTGGGCCATTCACCTGCTGAACAACATTAGACATCTCCATGAAATTTACTGAGTAGAGTCAAAACTCTTCAATCTGGTGTGGTAGGCAGAGTAGTGGCCTCCCAAAGATGTCCATGTCTCAATTCCTGAAACCTGTGACTATGTTAGGTTACATGGCAGAGAGGAATTAAGATAGTAGATGGAAATAAGGTAATCAGCTAAGCTTACATAAAGCAACTATCCTGGGTTATCTGGCTGGGCCCAATGGAATCAGAAGGATACTTAAGTGGGGAAGATGACGGCAGACGAGTCAGTCAGAGTCATGTGATATGAAAAAGACCTGACCAGCCATTGCTGGCCTTGAAGATGGAAGGGAGCCATGAAGGAAGGAATGGGTATAGCCTCTAGAAGCTGGAAAAGGCAAGAAAATGGATTGTTCCCTAGGGCCCCCACGAGGAAGGTAGGAAGACAGCCCAGCTGACACCTTGATTTTAGCCCTTAACACTCATTTGGGCTTCTGATTCCCCAAACTTTAAGATGATACATTGGTGTGTTTTTTTAAGCCACTACATTTGTAGTAATTGATTACAGCAACAACACGAAATGTACACAGCTGGTATTTAAAACGATCGTTATCTGAGCCCAGCCTGGGCCTCCATCTCCCTCTCCATGCACCCGGAGCTCTAGCCTCAGCAAACCAGCCCCTGGACCTGGACTATGATAGGCAATTTCAGCCTAATTGTGTTTCCTTATGTTGCTTCCTTAGCTTGAAAATCCCTTTGCCTTCTTCACTTACTAAAATGAGACAGATAAAATATCACCTGTTGTAAAAATTTCCATGAAGGGTAATCTTCTCCATCACCCCAGTTAGGAAATCACCTGTTTCAATCATATGTCAACCTTGCAGGGTTACCGTGAGACTCACATGAGACAATCTCCCACCAATCTGCTGTAAGTCAGACCACTTCCGGCTTTCACTGAACGTCGTTGTACAAACGTATATTTGTTGCTCTTCTTGCACGGACAGTGCCTTAGGTCAGGAACCTTGTGTCTCTCATCCCTCCATCTTCCACAGTATTTAACATAGTGTGTTACCAGGAGAGAGATTTTGCACTGATTTGTAGGGTTGAATCGGAAACAGGCTGTGATAAATGCCAGATCATGGATTGGGTGATAGGTCCTTTTCCCTCACCCTTTCTTTATGGGTATCTGGGATGTGCTGGGCACTGTCCCAGGTGCGGATGTGTTTGCCTTGAGGCATTTTACAATACAGTCCCTGCTCTTGGTCTCATTTGAAGCTGCTCGGGCTGGTAGCTACTTCCAGTCTGCGGAATTGCTGATCCCCAGAAAATCCACTGGGGTCAGAAGCTAAAACGGCTTGGCTGAGCGCTCTCTCAGTTCCTGAGACACAAAAGGGAATGATGCCCCTGACAAGCATGGTGGAAGGAAGGGGAGTGTGTGTGCCTGCAGTCAAGGCTGGCAGAGACAGACCCTGAAATGAAGAAAGACTAGTGTGTAGGATCACACACCAGGCAAAATGTACTTGATGGACCTGTGGTCTTCCCATTGCTAAGGGTGTCAATGCATGTCCACACTAAGCGAACACCACACCGAGCTCCCAACTTTTATCTCTACATCAGTGAGAGGCCTGGAGAGGTCCCTCTTTATTTTGTGAGCTTCAAGTCATCATCACTAAAAAAGTGACATTCTCCCTCTCGGAGACACAGCATTTTCCTACTCTGGTGGCAATTATGACCTGGTTTGCTAAGAGACCGGGGATGGAAGGGACCTAATATATACTGAAGACTTACTTTGCACCTGGCACAAAATACCTTTTATCTAATAATTCTCACAACAGTCCAATGAAGGGAAGGATATTGGCTTCATTTTCCAGATGAGGACACTGCGTCTCTGCAGGGTAAACCCCTTGCCTAAGATCACAGAGTAAGTGACAAAGCCTGGATTCCACACCAAGACTGTGTGGCTTAGGACTTTGGACTTTCCCCAAAGAAACAGATTGCTTATGTTCCTCTGTGTTGATGACTATCTCTGGAAGCTTCATTCTAGTGGCTTTGGAGCCATCGTTTCACCTTTCACCTGCTCACATCCCTTTGTGCCTTTGGCCTCCTCCTCGGGGTGGTGGTTGGATGGAAGGAGTGATGGACATGGAGGAAGGTGGGAGCTCGGGCCCCTAGTTAATGGTACACCTTTGGAGCTAATTAACCCTTGCTCTGGTGAGCTGTCATCATGGAATACAGACACTGGCAGGGAATTCTGGGAGCATTTGGCTCCACCCATGGTACTGGGCTCCATGCTACCTAATTATTTTCAAAAGATGGCTGTCTCTCTCATTTTCAAAGTTCCTTAGAGAATAAGAGTTAATGGATTTTTAATTCTTTTATAATGGCTCATTCCACAAAACCAGAACAAACCCCTCTACTATGCAATAGCCATTTTTCACAAGCTCCTTGTTTCAACAACACTGCATTTCCATTTCCTTTATCTGTCACTTGCCTTATTCAGCTACCAAATTCTGCAAAGTGCTTTCTTAACAATGGCCCTGTTTTCAATAGGGATGACTAATGCTTATTAATTTCTGTATCTCTTATCTCTTCCTTGGATCATGCAGGAATAGACAAACCTGTGTTTGGATGCTGATTCCTGCCTCTCACTAGCTGCATGGCCTTTACATCTTGACAATGTAAATGACGCTATTTACCTTTTACTGTGGTTATGCCCATTATCTGTGTAATGCACATAGAGTGCCAAGCATGGTGCTAGGCAGTTTAGTAGGTGCTCAATATATTCATATAATTAATGTCCGTGCCTCGGCCCTATCTGTATTTGTTTTGCTCTTGTTTAAATTACTCAATCAAGTTTTGCTTTTGTATGTGGATCTAGTGTTTTCTTTAACCCACATTCCATCAGCTATAGGTATATACCTTTGTCCTCTCTAGAAGTCTGTAGAGAATAAAAGGCTCTTTAAAATTTAATACAGTCATATTTTAGAAGGTTGCTGTCACCAACTTTCCTTCCTGCCCTCGTGTTCCCTTTCTCTTACCCGGTTGTAGACAAATATTCTTGAAGTTGCTTCATAAGCCACTTTGAATTCTCCCTTCTGGAGAGACTCGGCAGTCTAGCTTATCTAAGAAAAAGAAAACCTGGAAGTTTACAAAATATTCCAGAAATAAAAAGGCTGAGAATTTCTACCTCCCCCCATCTCTTACTCGTATGATCTCACTTACACCTCTCATTTTCTATGTGGGCATCTTGATCACCCCAGCTCAGACTCATCTTCTCCTTTGAATGCCTACGGTGACACTTTCAATTCAATGAATGTGTTGTATTTCTGTTGGTTCATAGGCACCATGTTAGGGAAGAGCAAATAATAATAGTCTTGTAAAATAATAATGAGATAAACAAGGTCTCTCTTCTAAAGGAGCACATAGATTAATGGTGAAGATGCATATGCAAACAGAAAATTATAACCTGCTGGGTAGTCTAATTGGAAGTATGTGCAACAAGATAGGGGGATATGGATTCAGGGGGAATCAATTCTGTTTTGGGGGACAGGTGAGACAGCAGAGTGTTGATGATTTTGGAAGTGGACCTTGAAGAATGAGAAGGAGATCCTCAGGTGGAGAATGGGAGAAGGGCTTTCAGAGGTGAAAAAAAGAGCTTGTGCAAAAGTGTGGGAGTAATGGAGCAGGGAGAAAAATGGGTATTCCTGTGTGGTGGGAATTTAGATGTCATTTTGGGAAAGTGATTCTAGAAGAAGGTTAAAATGCCATTTGGGGCCAGGTTAAGAAAGACCTTTCCTGCCGTGATAAGGAATTTGGAGTTGATCTTAAAGGCAGCCTGAAGCCCCTAGAAATTATTTGGCAGTAAGTAACAGGATTGAGCCTCTGTTTTAGAAAGGTCATTCTGATGTAAGGATGGAAGAGGGGTGAAGATCAGAAATTCAGCAAACTAGTTATTTTGAAGGCCGTTACCATCATCCAGTAGCTAAATCCAATGGTCCGTTTTTAATCTTTCTTGTACATGGACTGTCAGCAACATTTTATACAGCTGAGCACTCCCTCCTTGAAACACTTTCTTTACTTGGCTTCCAGGACAAGCACTCTTCTGGGTTTCCTGTAATATCATAGACTGTGTCATTCTGTGTCATTGAGGGTCTCTGACTCTAGGTATTTCTAAGAGAAGACGTTGAATGCAGGAATCGATCACAAGAGTGCTAGAAAGGCTGGAGGAGCAAGGAAGAGAAAGTCAAAGTTGCTCAAAGATTGGTAATTGCAGAAACTATTACACGCCTGCGCACAAGGAGGAAAAATCAGTACAAGAGGCCAAGAGTCTCTGCCAACTACAGTCCTGCTCTATGCTGAGCAACACAAGCAGGGACCCTGGAGCCTTCACTTCCTGTCACCGGCACCAATGCTGTTGCTACCAGTGGCTCTGTTACTGCTGTTGGGTTGCACCAGAACAGAGAGAGGAGCTTTTCCCTTTCTTTTGCACTGGTCCCTGCAAGGCCCCCCAACCCCCACAATTGGCAGAATCAAATTAGAAGCCAGTTGACAGGAGAGCCTTAGAAATACAACTCTCAGGGTCCTGGGTACGTTCAGTACATGGGCAGGAAAGCAGGCCAAGAGTAAATAAACATAACAATCCACCCCTTTAGCTGCTGTGAGCATCCGTTTCCATCCCCTATTCATAAGTAACCTTCTCTTTTCCCATTGGTTCAGTGGTAGCTTGAGAAGCTCAAAATAGCTGGGTATTAGTTTCAGCTTCTTGTTCAGTAGAACAGGTGTTTTGTCTCCTGGTGACCATTTCCTCCTTAAGGAGCCAAGATTTCTCTGTCAACAGAGCCAAATGTTGTGGGACATGAAAAAAAAATATTGTGTAATGGCTTATTGGGTATAATAATGAGGACCACTTCCACTTTTGCCTTTGCTTCTCAGACCTTTATATTTTGACCACATATTGGCTGAATCCACATCCTGGAGGACAGACAGCACCACAACCTCATGGAACGTTGGCTCCCAGCTAGTCCTGCCATTGAGTCTTTGAAAGTCCATTCAGCCAGTGTATCAGGCCAGCTGCTTCTGGGTGATGAAGTTTGTGGGAAGACCAGTGAATTCCATGGACATGCCCATTACTACACTTCATTTGCTGTGAAATGAGTTCCTTTGTTAGAAGTGATGTTTTATGGGACACCATGACAGTGACTCGGCATTCTGAAATGGAAAGATTTTGATTCTAGCATAATCACTGCAGGCAGGGAAAGCAATTCCAGTGAGAAGAAACTGCTCCCTCTATGAGATGGGAGGGGTGCAATGTATCAACCTGTCACCAGGTTCCATAATGGGGTCTTGGCATTGGTGTCTGATGTTGGCAGGTTGGAAACTCAGCAGTGGTAATATCTGCATCAGCCTGGGTGAGCGGCAGTCCATGTCAAGTCTAGGCAAAACCTCTGTCTCTGTCACCATGGCCACTATATACAGGAGCCCACTGAGCAAACCCAGGAGAATCTGGGGAAAGATGAAAGACCTCAACAGAAGGCTAGCCTGTCCTTCTGATTATTAAGTCTCTTCTGTAGTAAATACCACTTGGTGAGCATTCACACAGGACACAAATGTCCACTGTGCCAATTTCAAGGGGTCCAAACACATACTGGCTTCCCTTCCTCAGTTCTCTAATCTGCAAATGCTGAAATGCCCCAGCTTTCTATCCTCATAACTCTATTCACACCTCATCTCTTGGTGATCTATTCTAGTCTCAAGTCTTAAAATACCATCTAATCACTGACAACTCCCAAATTGATATTTCTAGCCTAGACTCTCTTCCATGAACTCTAGACTCATTTATCCAGCTGACCATTTGACTTCTTCATTTGAATTTGCTCAGGCTTATCAAACTTAATGTCCAAAGCTAAACTCCTAATCCTTACTCCAAACTTCCTTCTCCCATAGTCTGCATCTCATAAAATGGCAACTCTACTCGTATGTTTCCAATTGCTTAGTCCCCAGACCTGAGTGTTATCCTTGGCTAATGTCTTTCATTCATATCCTGCATCCAATTTGTCAGCAAATCTTCTTGGCTCTACCTTCAAAATATAGTCACGCCACATCCCTTTTCCTGTCCACTGCTGTTGCTCTGGTCTAACCCACACCTGGATGATTGAAACAGGATCCTAATTCACTTTTGTCCCCTTACTGCCTTTCTCAACACAGCAGCCAGAGTGACCCTGTTAAAACTTAAGTCCTCTATTAAAATCCTCCAGCAGCTTCCTGTCTCACTCAGCAAGAGCCAGAGTCCTTACATGGTTCACAAGTTCCACCAAGATCTAAGCCTCCCAATATCTCCCTGACCTCATCTCCTGCTGCTCTCCCC
Organism: Hipposideros armiger; assembly: GCF_001890085.2. Taxonomy (NCBI): domain Eukaryota; kingdom Metazoa; phylum Chordata; class Mammalia; order Chiroptera; family Hipposideridae; genus Hipposideros; species Hipposideros armiger. Next base: position 6,217,425 of record NW_017731378.1, read on the forward strand.
TCGCAGTTCCAGCCTCATTGGCCTTCTTGCCATTTCTTGACGGTGCCAGGCACACTCCTGCCACAGGATCTTTGGATCTGCTGTTTCCTCTACTTGTAATATTTACTACCCAGATAGCCACGTGACTTCACCCCTCACCTCATTCCGGATCTTGCTTGAGTGTCAGTTTTCTTAGTGGACTTTCCTGGGTTCCTTATTTCCTGCTGCAGCCTGCAGACCCCTGACCACCCCAGCATATTGGCACTGACTCTTCTCTTCTGTTTACTTCTTTGCCCCATAGCACTCACCATCACCTGACTACTGCGTCATTCACCCTCTTATTTGTTTGTTTATCTCCCCTGCCAGAATGTGAACTTCATGAAGACAAAGAGGCTGGTTTGTTTTCTTCGCTGCTGAACCCACAGCACTTGGTAAACAGGGGGTGTTCCATACATATTTGGTTAGTGAGTGAATGAAAACATTATGAGGACCTAAAAGTGGATGATACAGTGGATAGCTACACATTTCAGTGTTTATCTTGCGGTGTGTGGGATAAGAGAGGAATCAAGGGTTATGCTGGGGTTTAATCATGAGCCACAGAGTTGATGATATGCTCTTTAAAAAACCTGGGAGGTTGGGGCCGGCTGAGTGGCTCAGTTGGTTAGGAGCTTGCTCGAGAGTGCGAGATCTGAACAACAGCGGTTCAAGTCCTGGCCTGAGCTGAGCAGCCACTGAGCTGCCACCAGGTGGCAGGATGGCTCAGCAAGAAAAAAAAAACAACTGGGAGGGAGATACCAGTTTTGTGAATTCTATGCATCGTATATAACCAAGTTGATATCATTTGTAGTATTTCCTTGTCCGCTCAACTAGATTGTAAACTCACAGTAGCCAGGGAGCACTGCTTCTATTATTCTGAATTTGGGACATACCCAGCACAGTTCTAGAAACCCCGCTGGTGCCCAGACAATCTTGTACTACAAACATTGGACTACAAACATTGAATTTCTGTTCCCTGGGGAAATGTTCCTGGAGGACCCTGGGATTCAGACTCCGCTGAGACTGAAAAATGTACTCTCGTGGGACATGCAGGAGGAGTATGTTTTAGCGTCCTTCTTATGTTACCATTGTCAACTAGTTTGGGTAAAGGAAGCCACCGTCCCTGTTCCAATTGGCTGAAAACAAAGAACTATCAGTTAAGGGTCAGAATGAGGTGGTAAGAGGTGAGGGGGAACTGGAGAGGGGACATGTAGAGAACCCCATGATTTAAAGGCAACCAGGATTTCAGGAAGGTTTAATGAACTAAAGTAATTTTCCTGCAGAGTAAAATTTTACCGGCATTAAAGGTCCTCACTTCACTGAATGTGCTCACGGCCGAGAGCCTCCTAGTGATTTATGAATTTGCAGATTATGCATTATCCTTTCAGAGGACAGGATTCCCCAGGGCCTCCTGCCTTCCTTCCAAAGCTGAGTGCAGGAGCCAAGTCAACACACTCAGTCTGATTTGCAGCCTCATGTATTGCCATTGGGATCTAGAATGGATGGGACTTTTTCTTTTCTTTTTAGGAGGAGTTTAGCAACTCTAGAATCTAAGTTCTCCCTTTCCCTCCACCAAATAAGGATTACAGGGAACCCTGGTGGCTGGAAGAATAGTTATCATACTAATAACTCATATTTTCTGAGTACAGCTTGCAAAGCAGGTCAGCTTCCCTTATTTGAATCCACAACGCTGTGAGGTTGGCAGGGGGACGTCTATCATTATCCCCATTTCAGGAAATCAGAGCAGATTCTGAAAACGTAAGTAAGGTGCACAGGCTCGGCCTAGTAGCATATGGTAAGATGGAGTTTAGCATGCGGATCTGTCGTCCCAGGAGCCCTGTCTTCCCATGCTGCCACAAAAGCCCCGTCCAGAAGGCAGCCAGCTGGACCCAAAGGGATAAGTGACTTTAGACAGGGGAACATTTAGAAGGGTTCTCAGGTGGGATTGGAACTGAAACTTCTTGGTCTGCAGTTCTGAGCGTGGGTACCTCCTCTCATTTAGGAAGTGGTGGGGAGAGTGCAGAAAGCTTCCTCACCCCCCACATATCACTCATCCCAACCCTGCCAGGGACCTGGACTCCTTAGTTCAAATATGGATAATTCTGGAAGGTAACAGGTTAAGAAAGACTATACATGTCACGAGGACAGGAATCATACCGCTTTTGCTTACTTTATCACCAAGAATCTTACGTTGTGCTGAGCATAAAGCAGGAATAGATAAATGGAAGAAAGAAGGGAAAGTGAGAACTAAAGACATTGGTGACTGGTATTGTGTGTGTCTAAAGATCAGGCTGTTAGCTGAGGGCTGACCCGAGCATCTGGGGGCAGCAGAAGACACTGGATGCCTGGGGATAAGAAAATTAGAGGTGAATAGTCAACAAAGAGAGCACCAACTAATTTTGTTAAGAGGCCAGCCATGTCCTTTTTGTCACCTTTTTATATAAGTCCCTTATGATAATGTAGTTCTTTAATAGATATTATTTGTTATATGTAATGTATATACTATATATACATAATAAGTCTCTTATGATCATATAACTCCTCATTGTCAGCACCCTCTTCATTCTTATAAAATTTTTATTAGCCCATGGTTAACCACAGAATGGGCTTTCTCTGCCCTTCCTGCATAACTTCATTGTCCTTTGTTTCTTCTCTCCCACCTTGACACAGTCTGATTGTGTCTCCAAGTTGAAAGAAGGAAGGAAGGAAGGAAGGAGGAAAAAAAGGAAGGAAGAAAGAAAGAGGGAGGGATGGTTTCATTTTCACATATCCAAATTCTCACCATGCTCTAAGTCCCAGTCATATAATCTCCCCTTCATGAAGACTTTGCTGATCACATTTTCTGGACTTAATTGCTTCCTTTTATAAACTCTTTTTTTTTTTTAAGATTTTTTTTTATTGGGGAAGGGGAACAGTGTGTTTTTCCAGGACCCATCAGCTCCAAGTCAAGTAGTTGTTCCAATCTATTTGTGGACGGCACAGCTCAGCTCCAAGTCCAGTCGCCATTTTCAATCTAGTTGCTGGGTGGGGTGGGGGTGCAGCCCAACATCCCATGTGGGAATTGAACTGGCAACCTTGTTCAGAGCATGCGCCCTAATCAACTGAGCTAACCAGCCACCCCCTTTCATCAACTCTTATAGCACATTATCTAAATCTCTTTCATAGATTTATCTTCTCATCCCTTCTTTTATTGTTATTTATAATTCATTCAATGGACCTTGTATAGTACCTGCCAAATGGCAGGCAATGGGCTAGGTATTGGGATGCAGAGTTGAATGAGACTTGACTTCTGATCTCAAAGAGGTCACAGTCTATCAGACAAGGCAGACATATAGAGAAGTCACTTTAACCCAATGTGTTAAAAGCTATAAGCGATGTATGAACAGAGGGGTATTCCAGAGAAGCAGTTAGATGGAAGTTTAGGTTGTGTGTATGTATGTGTGTGTGTGTGTGTGTGTGTGTGTGTGTGTGTGTGTGTGTTTGTGGTGCCAAAAAAAAGTATACATATTTTAAGAAAGGAAAACTGTATTAAAATTGTAATAATATATACTGATAAAAATGAATACAAGTCATGTTTGACTTCT
>NW_017731378.1:6221154-6271788 GCF_001890085.2 Hipposideros armiger
ATATATATATATATATAGATATAGATATATATGTGTGTGTGTGTGTATAGAATCAAAAAGAGTACACAAAGTACACATTTTAAGAGATGTTATCTATGTATTACTTTTCAAAGTTGAACTGAATTACAGTAGCAATGTGTAGTATAATGTTCCCTCAAAAGATGGCATTAATCAAATGAATGCTAGCGCCATTCATTGTATTTCAATTTTAATGCAGTCTTTTCTTTTCTTAAAATGTGTATAAATTTTTTTGACACCCTCTGTATATATGCATCTGTGAGGCTTGAGAAGCATATTACAAATGCATATGAGCTTTTCTAGCTATATTGACATATACACTCACATATATCTGGGAGCTTTTCTACTATCTGTGTGTATGTTTGTATAGCTTATATTAAGAGAGAGGTGCTATTTACTCAAGAATTATTCTAATTTATTTTCATTTCTCCTGCTGTCTAAAATCTCTCCAGGATTACAGCCTGCTAGGTCAAAAAAGTATTTATTTGACAAAGCATATTTGACGAACCTGGGTCTCTCAACAATTTGTCTAGTGTTTTTCTTATTACATATCTCCATTTCCTTTTTTTTTTTCCAAAAAGAAAGAAATCAAAAGTTATCTTCACTCTTATTGACTATTTTGCAACTAACTAGACTTATCGGGGGGATCACTTCATAAATTATATAAATGTTTAACCACTACACTGTGCACCTGAAGCTAATATAAAATAATACTGAATGTCAACTAAATTAAAAAAAAAATGGCCACGGGGATATAAAGTATAGCATAGGGAATATAGTCAGTAATATTGTAATAACTATGTACAGTGTCAGATGGATAATAGGCTTATTGGGGTTATCACTTTGTGAAGTACTTGTCTAATTACGATGTTTTGTACACCTGAAACTAATTTAGAAAATAAATAAATTTAATGGTTAATAAAAAAAGTTATCTTCACACCTGGGCTGTGAGCCCTGGATTTCTCCCTGATTCCCAGAGGTTAGCAGACACCTTTTTAATTCGCATAAGAGGTGCTGTGGAATCCATGAATGGGTGATAAACTCCTTGAGGAGTTTTTCTTCTCTCTGTATTCCTACTCATTGCCTTACACGCAGAGCCCACATAAACATTTGCTGAATGGAGAAGAATTTTATTAGAGCAGAACAAACATGGTTGAGTCCTATAGCTCTGGCTGGGAATGCTGTCTCTGTTTCTTGCTAGTTATGTACCTTGGGGGCAATTTGCTTAGGTCTTAAGACTCAGTTTTCTCATCTGTAAAATGGGGATATTATATAACACACTCGATCTCAAAAGTGTGTTGTGAGGCTTGAGACAAATCCAGCATATCATTTAGCCCATTGGAGGGATTCAATTAATGTTTTCTCCCTTTGAATTTGAGTGTTCACTCTCATCTGTGGGACCCTGCTGGAGGAGCGTCAAGTCAGACTTTGTTATGGGCCCTTCACCGTTCCTGCATGCCACACCCATCCCCTGGTGATTCCTGAGGCGCAGTTGCATCTTCTGTTTCTATTCTGAGTGCTTCCCAGCAGCCTGAGGCTGCTTAGGTGGGTTTACTGCTTGGGCTTGCAATTTTTTTCCCTGGTAATTCCCTCTTACCTGGTAACCTTTGGAAGGCTCTTGAGTGATGAGAGAAGCCAGGGGTGGGCAGGCTTTTGGTTTTTTGGGTAGACAGGATTTATTTTGGTCTTGGTTTTGTTTGCTTGGCACAGAATGTTTCAAGGCTAAAGGTTAGATTGTCCTGTCCTCATAGCTCTATTCTTCTCCTTCTGTGCTGGCTCTAGGGGAAAGGAAGCTTCAGGTCCCCAATTCTCGGTCACATGAATTGGGACCTTTTCTCTGGGGAATGCTGGGGTGACTTTGCAGAGACATCCTCCTCCCCTACTGCCTGCTTCCTTTGTTAGGTTAAACTCAATTTAAAGGAAAGGATGCTTTTCTAGGTCAGGATCGCAGCAAGGTAGAAGGGTGGTGTTATTTCGGCACAGAGTTGGAAGAGGAATCAAGATGTGATGGAGTATTGCTCAAATTGTGGTCCTCCAATCACCACTGGAAGAATTCTTGACTCTACCCAGGACCCACTAAGTCAAACTTGCTGGGAGTGGGGCCGGGGAATCTGTGTCACTGCTCCCCAGGGACTGTTAGTCTCCAGCTGTACTCATGGAGTGGGAAGAATAGTGGCCTTGACTCTTCGTCAACGTCACATATTATTGAGACTTTAACTTGAGTCACTTCCTCCCTCTGTCACTCAGTTTCCTCATCTGTACAATAGACTAGATTAATACCATCTCTTTCTGAAGACTATGATTTGCCACCAAAACATTCTTAATGTTTCATTGATTAAAAAATGATTATTTTTAGGAACTGTTGACATGCTGGGTCTATCTGCTAGAGATAAAGAAATACAAAACATGAACCCTTCCTCAAGTTGTTCAGAATCTAGTTGAGAAGGTAACTCATGTGACATTTAGACACTATCAAAGTAGTATTTAACTAAGAAGCAAATGATGTAATTGGATTTTAAGCACAATAGGACTTCAGAAAAGAAATAACTCTGATGGTTGGGAAGAACCTGGGAGGCTGCCTGAAGAAGGTGGATTTTTAGCTATTTCTTGAACAACAGGCAGGCACATACAGATGGTAATAAAAGGACTGAGCACAGGCAATGATGCAATTATACAGAAGGAAAAAAAGCAAATAGATGTGAGAATGGGTTTGGATTGTTTGCAGCGCCTTGAGAAACTTGGATTGCTAAGGGATAGTTTCTTGAGAACTGGGAAGTGGCTGGAGGCGTCAGACAGTGGAGTGACTTATATACCAGGGTAAGGAATCTGGGTTTCTTCCTTAGGTGGAGGGAGCCAGTAAAGATTTCTAATCAAGAAAGTACATGGATTCACAGGCACAATTGAAACTATCTACTATGAAGGCAGCAATAATATTCATAGCGGTTTGGAAGGCTGTGTTTGTCTGGATCCTTCAAGAAGCAGACGCCAAGATAAAATTAGATACAACAAGAAACATATATTAGGGACAGACAAGATGGAAGAAGACAAAGGAAGGAAGGAGAGTGGCCTAAGCACCGGGTAAGGAGACTGAGAGAATGAGAATGGCTCTGGGTTCCTGGAAGGGCTTTCCAGACCCAGTTACTTGTTAGAAGCTCTAGGAATTAAGTGGAACCCCCAACATCCCTTTCAGTGGATTTTGCACTGTTTGGAGATTATTCGATGTCCCTGCAAGCTGGATGTTGGGAGAAAACCAAGTGCTCTGACTTGGTCCTGTAGAGCTCTAGATGGGTGTGCTGACCTATTCTGAGAAGAGCATAGTTTTCAGTTTGTCCAGAATTTGAGAGGGCTTACATATAGCCACTTTTGCTTTTGCATACTGACTGTGAGAATGATTCTAGATGAAAGAAGATCAAACCAAAGGGGATAAGAAGTCTATTGTATGTAGGTGTGTGTATTAATTCAACAAAACAGGAATCACCTGGCACGTTGCTAGGCATTTGTTTGTGGAGGGTGTGGATAAATCACTTGCCTTCATTAGCCCCTGGATTTAACAAGTGAGGAAACTCCCTGTGAATGGCAAAGGCAAGGACCATGGGGTGACTGTGGAGAACAATTCTTTGCATGGGATACACACTCCTTGCTGTTGTGCTATGCTAATAGGACAGGTGGCTTGGTAGATTTTACTGGTCTACAAATACCATGCCATTGATGTCTTTCTTGGCTTTAGCGTTTCCTGTTAATCCACCATCCCCATCATAGCATGCAATCAGAGAGGAGACCTATGAGCTCTCCAGCAAAGGCCCTGAAGAATAATTGAATGTCCCAAACCAACTTTGCCATGGACTCTCTTTGACCTCTAATGGGTCACATCCTTGCCTCTAATTCTTTTCTTAGTTTACATAAAAGAAATGGAAATGGAACTGACCCACCCCATGGGGGGCTAGATGAAAATAAATATCAAAGTGCATGTTATGTCATCAGTTAAGTACGATATAAATGTTCAATATAATGGCTGATTATTTTTCTTTAATTTGAAATGGGTACCTAGAATGGGAAAGCCCATCTTGGTAGCAGAAATTCATTATCTCAGAAAGAGTTTAATGGCTGCTGTGCAAATGAACTGGAGGAAGTTAAATTGTGGAATGGGAAGGAGCTGAGGAAAGTGAAATGAGTTGTGCATTAAATTTAGATAAACACAATTATGTGTAACTGGATTATCAGGCATGCAGGCAGACGCTGTATATTAGGCACCTGCGTTTTGATTAACATCGATTCAGGTGCCTGTGCTTAGCACCCTTGTAGGTGTGGAGTTGTGCCTAAGTCCCTGTCCAGGCACATGAGGGGCAGGCAGGGAAATGTCTGATATCCAAGTCCCCAGCTGGAGAAGTTTAAAAGTCATGGTACCAGACTGACCAGCCCAAGACCATTTCAGCAAACTGCTAACAGGCAGCTCTAGCTCTCAAGTATTGATGGCTGCCGAGGCCCTAGTGATGGAAACACAAAATCTCATTGAACCCCTTTGTAGACAGAATCAGGCCCTGTCCTTCTTACCCTTTTAGTGCAAGTCTGTAAGTTAGTCATCTCCAGATCCAAAGCAAGCCCATCCTCTGACCTCTGGGTGACCTTACTAGTGAACACACCCAGCCGGCCCCATGCCTGAACTGAAAGGAGGACAGATGTGGAAAGACAATGGTAGATACCCTGTTAATTCCTGTTGCTATGTTTTATTTCAAATGCAAAGCATCATCAGGATTAAAATGAATGCTACCAGTTAGGGGATGCATTAAATTAATATTTGTCTCCCCCTTGCTTGATCCTATAATATCCCTGAACTCAATGGATAGCGACTAAGGCCTCCGCTGGGTGATCTGAGATACATTGTATATCATTACACAAACTAAAGTAAGCTTTTTTCCCCCCTTTTCTTCCTCTCCTCTGCCCTCCTCACAGGTTATACTTATCCTGACGAAGCTGTATGACTTCAACCTGGGGAGCGTGACTGAGAGTTCACTTTGGAGGTAAGTGGATTAGAGATTCTTAAGGAGCTACTTGGCTCCGCTCACGTGAGACATGCCAGCTAAGCAGCTGGGATGCCTGTTTTGGAAGGGGCTGAAGATGAGCTTCCTCCTGGAAGCCCTCTTTAATGCCCCAGGTGGAACTGACGGCCGCCGCCTGTGAATTCCCTTAGCGCTCTGCTTGTCTCCTTTGGGTCCTGTCACACATCCTCTTTGGCAGTGTTGTTACTTCTTTCCTCAAGTGTCTCAGTCTTCGTTGGACACGGGTCTGGTTGGAGAGATCAAGGAAGCGTGCCTGACACAAGGAGAGGCCAGGGTAAGGGAGCTGCTGTAGGAGGGACTGCTTTCAGCCCTTTGTGTCTGAAAGATGTGGCCATTTTTGAGAAGCCCTGTTCTTAGGAGAACAGACCCCTGTGGGAGTCAGGTCTGTGCAATGACTTTCATGGTGCCTAACGTTTGTGGGCTGCTTCCTCCATTAAATTATATTAAAAGATATATTTTATAAGCACATTGGTATAGAGACAAATGTATTCATACATTTTTTTCAGCCTAAAATTTCATTTTTCATTTTGACTTTAAAAGAAATGAAAGCACTTGTGCCCCAGGCACTGCGCCCATTGTGCGTGCTGGATAAGTCAGCCTCCACGGGACACGGGGGCCTGTGGGACAGGGAGAGGGTGGCTGTGGGTGGACTAAGTCAGAGACGGCGCGAATGAAGCCATGAACCTCGGAGTTTCTCTGGAGAGGGAACACCCGCGCACTTATCCTTCCGTGTACCTCCTCACGTGTACATGCCCCCCCAGGCTCACGGCCACACTGGCTGCAGTCACACAGGACAGCCTGTGTCATCAGTGTCATCAGCCACTGAGTTGGAGCTTCACGCTCCGTGCTTTTTCTGTCCATGGGACTCAAGGGCTGTGAATCGATTCCATTTGCTTTGTTATTTGTAAAGACCGGGGAGGAGGACGCTGACAGAAAAGGTCATTGACTCGGCTGCCCTGTTCTGAGTGTTTCCTGGGGTTTTGGAGCAGAGGGGTCTGGGGCGTGAGGGTCTGTGCACTTTGCTTCTTAATTTGACCTTTTTGTGTGTTTGCAGGGAGGGGCAGCAGCCACAGCACCTATTAAATATTTAGGGGTTAATTGCTCATATCGACCGAGGCCTGCCTCCATTTGCATAGGATGTCCAAAACCTAATTTTGCTGCTCAGTGAAAATTGGCAGAGGTATAAGTAACCCGGCTGCCTCTAATCAATGAAAACAAGCCTATTTCCACTCAGGTGGGACTCCCAGGGAATCAGAGTCTCAGAAACCTTACCCTCAGGCCCAATCACAGTGATACTGTGGTGATCCTTGAAGCCTGATTCCCGTGCTGTCTGCATGGTGCAAATAATGAAACAAGCCAGAAAATGCTGTCCTCACAATGGGAAAGAGCTCTACCTGGCAGCCCATGTTTCAGGAAAGGTTGGGCTAGTTTTAGGAGGTGGCCAGGCAAAGCCAGGGAGCCAAGGCCTATTACTTCATACTAGAGGCTCTTAAGTGGCCAAGTGTGTGTTCCCATGGTCATCACAGCCAGTATATTCACTGGTGTGTACCACAGACAGCAGACAGCTGAGTGGCCCTAAGATACCCTGATGTCCAATGGTCAGGATTCAAGTCCCAGTTTGCCCACCCAAAGAGCTCTGTAAATTTGAGAACTTTATTATCCTCTCTGCTCAGTATCCTAGGGCAGCCATAATGAAGGACCACAGACTGGGTGGCTTAAAACAGCAGAAGTTTATTCTCTCCCAGTTCTGGAGGCTGGAGGTCTGAAATCAAGGTGTGCTTCGAGCCGCATTTCCTCTGAGGAGGCTTAGGGAGACTCGTTCTTTGCCTCTTCCTTCCGGTGGCTGCCAGCATCCCTTGTGACTACATGACTCCACTCTGTCTTCATCATCTTCACGTGGCCTTCTCCTCTGTGCCTGTCCTTTCCTTTTCTGGCTCTTGTAAGGGCACTTATCATTAGGATAATCCTGTATGCTCTTATCTCAATCCTTAATTACATTTGCAAAGACACTTTTTTTTTCAAATAAGGTTCCCATTACAGATTTTGGAGGTTAGAATGTAGATATTTTTTGTGGGGGAGCCACCATTCAAACCACTTCACTGTCTAAGTCTCAGTTTCCCTAAATATAAGTCAGAGATAGCACAGACCCTACCTTCACTCCAGCCACATGTCCTGTCTGCTGTTTCCTGTACACACAGATCTCTTTGCTGGGGAACCCTTAAACTTGGCCCTTCCCCTGTCTGACGTCTCTTCTGCCAGGGGCAGGCACTCCCTCACTTCCGTCCCTCCTTTGTTCACCTAGTCCGTGAGGCCTGGCCCCAGGTCTTCAAGTTCATCAGTCCTTAACACTTATCACCCTCTGGCATGCTAAGCATTACAGAGTATTTATTGTCTACCTACAGTCACATCTAAGCTTATAGAGAGATTTTTTTTTTTTTTCATTTTAATTTACTGCTGGATTCTCAATACCTAGAACAGTATCTGGCACGTGGAGGGACCTAATATGTGTTTGCTCAATAAATAAATTAGTGGCTGGATTACAAGCGTTCAATGGAATAATAAATGAACAAACAGGATGGTAATCGCATGCAGGAAGTGCTCACTTAATTGTAATAATTAATGATTGCTATAACCCTGTATGTCTGTGTAGCTTTCATTCCATTATTGACTTTGTTGATTAGGATCCATTGTTGCAGGGGTTCGTGTGATACAGATTGTAGGGCACCAAGACTTATCTGAGACTTGGCAGAGCTCTTCATGGGGTGATGGCAGGAGATAGGGAAGGAGAATAGTGATTTAGAATGTGGTCCCTTGTGCCAACTGGGGGGGAGGCGAGGAGAAGGGGGGGATTGGAATATCAATTTCAACTTAGCCAAAGATGTCCTTTTGTGGACAAGATTCTCTGAGCTGGGTGTTGGAATGATGGACGAGATGCAATTTGGCAAATGGAAAGTGCAAGAATGTTCCCAGCACAGGGAAAAGGCCAGGCAAAGCTGGGCTGCAGGAGAGAAGGGAGCCAAACAGGAGGCAGGAGAGCAGCTGGGTGTTGGACCAGGTAGGAAGTGTGGGGACTCCTCAGGGTCACAGAAGGGGCCAAACCAAAGGGAGTTACTCAGAGCATAGTTTACAGGTAACAGATTCCATGTGGTGTGATTTTTTTTTTAGGGATTTGAAAAGCTGGTGGATATTATGGGCTTTCCCTCTGGATAAATGTTATATAGGAATGTATTTTTGTGTTGTATTTCAGAGGCTTCATGGGTCTGATAAAGCCCAGCTTAGGAACTCCTGGGTAGAGTGTGATTGAGGAAAGGGACTGCTCCTAAACTTTGCGGAAATTTTCCGACTGGCTGGGGCCTCACAGGGTGTCTTCTAACTTTTCATTGTCTTCCCCGCTCAGCCCCTAAAGGCATGTGTCTCCCACTCGCTTTTCTATACTGATGAGAATGCATGTACAGTTAGAGCCTAGGGCACTGTGGCCTTCCGTACTGATACAGTGTGCAGGGAACGGAAACTAAATTAAACATGCACGCTTTCGGTGTCACGATTTGGCCCAACATGCTTAACCAAGTTGAAATTGAATTTGGTGATTCTTCTTCAATTTTCTGTACAGACAGGAGCAGTAGCTGTCATGACAAGATGACACCCACCCGGGCAGGCACCAGTGTGATATGATTATTTGCCTCACTGGATTAGTAATTCAGAGGCCATCTACTTCTAAATAGACAAGACTGTTTAAAAGCATTCAACAATGGAGCAGTATCTTGTGTCCTTGTGACACTCTTTGGAACTCCTTGGTGCTATTATATTGGAGGTGGTTCAAGTTTTTTTTTTTTTTAGCTGAGCCATCCTGCCACCTGTTGGCAGCTCAGCGGCAGCTCAGCTCAGGCTGGGACTCGAACTGCTGTTGCTCAGAGCTCACACTCTTGAGCGAGCTCTTAATCAACTGAGCCACTCGGCCAGCCCACAAGTTTGTTTTCTCCACCAACACAAAGATGGCTGTGTAAATTGGCCATTAGCACAACCATCTGTTGGCATCTCTTACTCAAATAATATTTTGCATATAAGATTTCAAGCTAGAGCATTAGTGAGGTTAGGGGTTGACTTTTTAAAAAAGAGCCAGGGCTTCACTTTCAGGGTACTTTTTCAGCCCATCGTGTGTCAAGCCTGGAGGCTGCCCATCAGTCAACAGTGATGTTGGGCCCTATCTCTATTAGACTTTATAGACGCCTTCCCCGAGGAGGAGAGGTGAATCAGAGTCAGGAGGCTCAGCATTAAACAGTTTCCTCCTCATCAAATGAATTAAAGTGAAGGTTCTGGAACAGATGATCTGGGTCCAAGTCCATGCTTCTCCACTTAGCCAGTGAGTAACCTTGAACAAGCTGCTTACCTCTCTGCCTCCATTTCCTTATCTGTACAATGAGGATTATACTTGCACCAACCTGATAGAGTGGTTATGACATTTCACTGAAATAAAATACATAAACTGCCTAGAAAAGTGCCTGGCGTGTAGTGCCTAGGCATGGCACACACTCAAGGAGAGTTAGTCGTCATCATGTAATCCACAGGCAATTGAGCTGCTTCTCTATGCTGGCTTCTTTACCTAAGCTGTCTTGTTCTGTCCTTTACAACAAACTTGAGAGTTGGGTATCACTGGCCCCATATTACAGATGAGAACATTGAGCTTTCAGAGTTACAGAACTTGTCCCAGATCTGATAGCTAAGAAGTAGGGGGGATTCGTACCTAAGTCTGAGGCTAGGAGTGCTCCCTGGTTCCTGATCTGGGACTCTTTCCACAGTGTCACATGTCCTGTTAAATGGGGACCCTACAGCTGGATATAACCCTCTACTTCCTGTCTCCTCCATCCCCACTGAAAATAGGCTGTTGTCATGGTGTGCAGGCATCGTGGACTCAAAGACAGGGCCATGTTCTTCCTCATTCCTCTGACAATGACATGACATGTGGCACGCATCCTGGCCCCATCGTCACGCCCCTCTGCAAGCATATGTGTGTGTGCCTCTGGCTCATTTGGTGGCATTCATGGGCCTCAATTTGGGAGCGAGGAAGTGGAAACTATGATAAGGCCAATGATTCCACTGCCTGAGGTTTTGGAGTCTTTAGTTTTGAACATAAGCCATGGTTGGGATTAATGTTTCTGACTGGCAAATCGCTTCTTGGACTCAGTTCTGTGTCTGAAACATTCACACTTGGACTGAAAAACACATTACCCTTTCCTCAAAGAAGAAAAATAGTTTAAGGAACTTGTATGTGGAGGGAGATGAGCTGGCAAGCAATTCTCTGGCTTCAATGTGTCCATCCCAAGGACTAGTCTCTAGGAAGGGTCCCTGAGTGGTCAGTTTCTGTCAGGTGTGAGGTCTTACAGAAGCTTTCCTCTTGGTTTCCTATCGGATTAGGGGTACTCATAGAGCTAAACGAATTTGCAATTGTGGAGGCATAAGAGGAACCGAGGATCCTTTGCAATGGATGGTCTTCCTCCACTGCTGCCTCACCTCCGTTCTCTCTCCTCTCTTGCTCCGTGTCATCCACTTCTAGCCCAGCAGTATGTGAGACATTCTGCTTTTTGATAAGTAGCCAGATGGCTCAGCCTTTCCTCCTGTGTGCTTGGCCGTGGGGCCCTCGGAGCAAGGGGGCTTTAGGCCCAGGGGTTCCTGGTTGGGGAGTTTATGGAGTGTACCACATCCTGGGCAAATCCTCCTGGACACCTTCCTCCCTGGGTGGGGTGCCCCTCCACTGCTCACTGCTAATGTCATCCCCTTACAGTCGGGTGTGATTGGTTCCCAGCCTGGGAACCTCTCAAGAGCAGGGACCTTGTGCCTTTCTGGTTTCTGGATCTACAAAGCCTGGAGCTTGGACGACACTAAATAAGGACATGAAGAACTGCACTGACGTCCCAACAGGCCTGAATCAATCCCAGCCCTGCCTTGCCCTGTCGCTTCCTTGTATTGAGTTGTCTCAACCTCCTGCCACTGGGGACTCCTGTGACTTTTCATATGCTTTGCAAGCTGTTGTCTGGGCCATTTATTTCCTCCGCTAATTGTTCTGTCAGTGACCTTTCTGGGGAATGCTGGTTTTTCTTTTTTTTTTCTTTTTAATAGGAATTGGAGACCTTTTGGATTTATTAATTTTTTGTTTGCCAAGAAAACCCTGATAATAATTGCTAAGACTTTCCAGAAGTTATTAGTTTACAAATTTTAATGACACTCATGATTTATTTATGTGCTTCCCTCCCTCTCCAGCTGCTCACCCCAATTCCTTAGTGGAATTCCTGCTGAATCTGAGTGAATTAATGGAAACAACCTGCAGATTGGAATGACATCTTTTTTTTTTTTTGCTAGGTTGTTAATTAAAAGCTTTCCGTCCTATTCGTTAGTCCCTTCATAAAGTGAGGTCCCGAAGGCTGGGCTGATACAGGCTGTGAAATCCTCCCTCTAGAACCGGGGCCTTCTCCTATTTGCTTTCAGTGGTAGTAAATCCGGTGGAAACTGCTGAATGGGTCAGCGAGCAATCAAATGAACAAATTAATTGAGCCTCCATATGTAAGCAGCCCTGCTCTCACTGCTGGGAGATGCAGAATAAGTTATGTCCTGATTGCTATCCTCAAAGAATGTTTAGTTTGGTTGACAGACAAGATTAATGCACATAGGAAACAGCATCAAGCATATGCAAGATATATGTATAAACAAAATACAGCATATTCTGCGATGCATGGCCCTACTGTAGAAATATTGATATTTTTCTTCTTATTACCCCACCTCATTCTATAAAGGATGCAAAGCAATTTTAGGAATGAATTAGAGGTGTGCTCAATGTACATGTATATTTTGTTTTGCTGTTTAATATAAACCATCGTATTGCTCCATTACAGCGGTTCTCAACCTTCCTGATGCCGCGACCCCTTAATACAGTTCCTCATGTTGTGGTGACCCCCCAACCATAAAATTATTTTCGTTGCTACTCTATAACTGTAATTTTGCTACAGTTATGAATCATAATGTAAATATCTTTTTGTTTTTCGATGGTCTTAGGTGACCCCTGTGAAAGGATCATTCGACCCCCAATGGGGTCGCGCCCCACAGGTTGAAAACTGCTGCTCCATTAGGATGTGAAATTCTTAAGAGGAAAGACTGTTTCATATACTAGTAGTTCCCAGAGTTCTTAGAAACACCTGGTAACTGATGGGGTTGAGCATGTGTGGCGGTTAAAGGAATGGATTCTGGATTCAAATTGTCTGGATGGGAATCCCAGATCTGCTTACTAGCTGTATCACCTTGAGCAATGTTTTAATTTCTCTATGCCTCATTTACTTATCCGTACAATGGAATGACAATAAGACCTATCTCATGGAAGCTTTGTGAGGAGTAGTGAGATGATTCATAGAGTGCAAAATGCCTGCAACCTAATGGTTACTTAATATAATAATTATTATTTGTTCATAGGCCTATATCCTCCTAGCCCTAGCAGCTTCCACCAGGCTACAGATGTCAGCTGTGCTGATATCTTTAGGAGAGTGGGGTGCAGGACACATCTAGAATCTTAAGCACATAATGATTGGAAATGATATATCTCTATTGAGAGAACATTCCAGAGCCTTCTCCTTTAGTTACTCATCCATCCTTGGCCAAAGGGGAAGGTTAATATAGTTCTTGGTTTCCCTACAGCAAATGATGGTAATGATGATTTTGGGAGCAAGATGCAAAGCACAATCTGATTTAAGTTTCCCTAACATAGTGTTGACTGGTTCATTACTGGTTATTTTGTTTTCAGTGCAACTCTTAGTGAATTTAAGCCCATTGAAAAGCTTTGTTATCTCCCAAGTAATTAACCTGGAAGGCAGGGTGAGGTCATGTGTGTTTCTGAACCTTGGCTACCCTGAGAATTACTGGTGGAATGTGTTACAAATTTAGATTCCTGGGCCCTACCCAAGAGATTCTAACTTAGAAAAGCTGGGTGTTGCTCAGGATGTATAATATTAAAAGCTCCCTGGTGCAGTCTTGTCTTCAGGTAAGGCTGGGAACCACAGAGCTCAGCAGAAGCTTGGTTTCTAGGCCCATCCCAGTTACTAATGGATTGGGTTACTCATGCCATCCTTCCGTTTCTTCATAAATAAAGGCATTAGGTGAAATGTTCTCTCAAGTGTCTTTTGACTCCAAGCTCACAGAGTCTACCAACTTGTGAAGTCACACAGGAAGCACGCACATTAGGATTCACGATGGTCCGTCGATGGCAGCCCCGTTCCTGAGCACAGCCACTGTCCTTTGAAAACCTGGTAGTGTCAACAACATGGACACACTCCACCAACGTGCTGGTCACTCATGGATAGTGGCCGTTAGCTAGAACACCTGCCCAAACTACTTGATTGAAATTCATTAAAGATAAGGCCCATGGTTCAATCTATGAAAGGCTTTGTTCCAGAAAATAGAATGAGAAAGGAGTTTGCTCTAACTACTGAGCCCACAGACATCTTGTTTTGCTAGAGAACAGAGAAATGAGGACACTGGAGGAGCAGATCTGGGTTACAGATTTAATGCTTTCCTGTTTATTATGGGAAAGAGGGGTTCTTTTTATGGCCTTGTCTTTTTTCTTCCACGAGGGAGGACCCAGACATGTATAAATCTTGATTTTGTCCAGTGGCTGAGAGAATGGAACACTTTTGTGTGGATTGTGTCTGTGGATTGTTAGTTTATGGGTGTATTTCTTTTCCTCCAAATGTGGTGCCATTTTATCACAATCATAAATAATCCCACCATTTGGAGAAGGGGTGTGAAATTCTGCCTGTCCCCCTTTCACAACCTGAGCTCCCTCTCATTTTCTCAGCAGTAGATTCATTAGCCTTCTAATGATGTTAATAAGTCAATAGGATCAGACAGTCCCTTCTAAAATAACATGTATAAATGGACACATTTTCCTACTCTGTAAGGTAAGCTTTGGTTTATTTCCTGCCTGATGTCTACGTGTGTAAAACTATGATAGGTGGGTCCTTGGAATGTGGTTTGAAGCCAAATAAAATGGGTGGGGGGATTTTCAATTCACACAGAGCCTACCTATTTCCAAGTTTATAGGAGAGTGGAGTTTTACGTACCCCATTTCTGCTTATATATATAACAACTGTAAAGATCAGGTAGTCAGGCTTTCATAGTTACTTTCTCATCGTTTGGTGGCCAATTACTTTATTGGACATAGACTATAAATGTCTTCTGGCAGCCTCCCCACAAGGATCACTGCCCTAGACATTATTTGGGGAGCAATAAACTGGTAAAATGGCCTCTTCCTTTGTCATATGTCTGTGAGGCTTCTTTTCTGGAATCACTGAACTTGAAAAGGAAACATTTTACCTCTTGCTTCTGCTTCTACATGGGCTGTGCCCAAGTTAAAGCTAACGTCAAGTCCTAAAATGAAAGCTGTAGAGTTTATCTTTTAAAAGATTCCCTTTCAATGGTACTAATGTCTTGAATTGATATCATATTTGTAGTTATGGCCCACATGAACACATGCACATCTCAAATTCCTGAAAGGAGTGTGAGGCTTGTATAATTGAATATTCTATTTTACAGATGGATCAACTAAGGTCTTGAATGGGTTGGTAGTCAGTGATTACAAATCTGGGACCCAAATCTCGGTCTCTTGATTCTCAGCAGCCCTACGCTCTTGCTGTTACATTAGTGATCCCTCTTTCCTGGCCTTTCTAGCTTGGTAATCATTCATATCTCATAAGAGAGCTGTGGCTATGGGGCTACTTTGGGGGCTAGGAATGAGTTTCCTTGGATATTTGTCTAAGTGATTTTAGTTCTGGTAGATCGTGAGAAGTGGCTGGGAAATAGAAGAAACATTTCCTGGGCCTTATTCCAAATCTACTGAATCAAGTTTTGGGGTTAAGATCTAAGAACTTATAAAGGAGTTCTACTACATTCTGATGTAAGCACTGATCTAAGAGACGTCATGGCCGCCTTTGTTTCTGAAAGGTCCTTGGAAACTTATTTTAGGGGATCTTCCTCCCAGCACACTACCTTTTACCCACTTTCCTTCTGGCTGGCTCAGAATGACAGGCACAATCCTTCATGCAAAAATCCATAGTTGCACCCTTATCTTTATAAATGACAACCATAAAAGGTTAATAATTGGAATGAGCTCTGGCACTTACTAATTAGCTCACATTCTGTCAGCATCAGGCTTGTTTAATTGGGCAATTAACATTGATTTTAGAGAGTGGTGACATAAGAGAATGGTCATAGGTGCTGCTCTTCATGGAGCTGTGCTTGAGATAAACCCTATGAGGGCGAGTTGACAGCTGGGAATCTAGGCTCCCTGGGATATCAGAGATCATAACCAATGGGGAATGGTTTCCGGGTGACTTTGGAAGGCTTTCTCTTCATAATTTTTGGTTGCAAGCAATAGAAACCATTGCTAACTTAGGCCAGATGGAGGATCTGTTGGAAGGACACTGGGATGGCTCAACATTTTGAGGAAGAGAGAATGACAAAACCCGAGGACCAACAAAATCCTGGCCCTCTGCAGGGACCACAGCATGTCATGACTCAACTCTTTCCATTTCCAGGGCCCGTGACAGCTGGGTGCTATTATAGGACAACTACCTTCTCTGTGATTTAAATTCCCAAGAGAAAGAATGGTAGGGACCACTTGAGTCATGTAGTTAAAGCTTTATCTGTGTTCACAGGTGAGAAATTCCTGGCTTGGGCTTGCTCTCTTGCTCATTCCTATGCACAGAGAGAACGGACCGCCAGAAAAAAGCAAGGAAAGGGCTCTGGGAATCCCAGATCAATAGCCCTCACATATATCACGTGTCTTCTCATGTATTCTAATGTAAAGGTGACTTAAAATATGCAAATTTTTAAAGAGTACAAACCTTTCATATTATATTATGGCATGAAAGAAATATAATCGAACGACTTTGATGGGTAATGTGAAGGAATGGGCATGCTGGGTAAATAACTAGATTAAAATCCAGGAGCAGCGAATGACCAGGACGCATTTGAGGAATGCTTCGGAGGCCAGTGGAGCTGAAGTGAGGATGCGGTGCAGGGGAGGCGACTAAGAGGCTGGAGAGGAAGTGACAGTCACATTGGGGGAGATTTCAATGCCTGAATGAACAGTTTAGGTCCCTTTCTGTTGGGGAGAGAGGAAAGAGCAAAGGGTTGTGAACAGCAATTGTAAAATCATAGCTGTGCTTTTGGATAGATGTGTTTAGAAAGAGTGATTTAGTGTGGGGGAAAAAATGGCGGTGGGGGGGGTCAGTTCTGAGACTATTATGCCATTCTTAGGATTACTTTTCATCCATCCATCCATCCATCCATCCATGTGTTTGCTTGTGACTTTATTTATCTTCCTATCTTTGTAGAATATCCAAGGATCTCATGTTTAATGGGTCAGGAGTGAAAAGGGCATGAAGCCTCCTTGCTTGAAGGGAACCAGAAACTTCCTCTGTAGCCTCTCCCCCTGAATCTCTTACTGGCTTTTAGGTGGATAAACATGGATCCTATGCCACTGGAGCTAAGGTGTGATGACTGGCTCATGGAGTCAGATGTAGTGAGGGGCCATTAGGGGCCAGGCATGCTTCATTAGCTTGCTATACTCAAAGGTCAGACTACAGCATTCTAGAAGCTTGGGTCAGAGGATAAAGGAGGTGGCCTGCCTTCTTAAGCTGATTTCATTTCATTTATCAACATGTGCTTGTTGTGTGGATATGGAAGGCAGGACAGTAACAATGCAGACTGTGAGGAATTTGGAATTGGACCTAATTCTGATTTGCTTTGATACCTTGATACTTTATATTAGCATTCTCTTTAAAATTTAAAGAGAATTAAATTTTCTTTAATTCTCAACCTTCCTAATGCCGAGACCCCTTAATACAGTTCCTCATGTTGTGGTGACCCCCAACCATAAAATTATTTTCACTGCTACTCTATAACTGTAATTTTGCTACTGTTATGAATCATAATGTAAGTATCTTTTTGTTTTCTGATGGCCTTAGGCGATCCCTGTGAAAGGGTCATTCGACCCCCAAAGGGGTCGCGACCCACAGGTTGAGAACCGCTGCTTTTAATGCATTTGCCTGGATTCCCTCAGACTTAAAAATTGAGGTATTGTACAAGATTTTGTGTAGCCAACAAGGAAGAAACAATGAGATTCTTAAGCTTCCAAGTTTTTCTGTTTTTTGCATATTTAAATTTTTGTGCAATAATTTTACTAATAAAAATAATTTTTGAAAGCTTGAAAAATGAAACGTACTATAAAAATAGCTACCATTTATAACCCTGTTTAAAATTAACGTTAAGTTTCAGCATATGTATACCGATACATTTCTACCTATATATTTTACATAATTGAGATCCTCTTGTACAAATAATTGTTTATTTCCATATAACATTAGACTAAGCATTGTTCTATGTTATTCAAAACGTTTTGCAAACATATTAATGTTTGCATAACAGTGCATTGTATTGCTCTTTTGTAATTTGCTTAACTATATTCATTATTCTATTTTTGGAGATTTACATTGTTTTACAGTTTTTCACTATTTTACAGTTCTTGTAATGAATATCTAGGTATATGAATTTTTTTTTGTCTGTGTTTTAGAATATTTCCTTAGTATCCTTAGTAGACTTCTACAAGAGGCATTTTAAGACTCTGAGTGCACACTGTCAAGTTTGTTCAGAAAGGTACATTTCTGCAACTCTTATGCCGGGGGGAAAAAAAAAAACCTCTGAAATTCAGAGAAAAGTTAACATAGTTTGTAATATGTGTGTGATATATGCATATTGTACACCTATATTTACATGCTTTAAGGTCATTAGCATGTCTAAAATTATTGTAAAGTTATTGGAATAAGATTTGTGTAATGAGGCCCTTGGAAATGATGTAGCCCCAGACTCTAAGAAAAACATGCATATCTTCTGCTGACAGACTATCCAGGCCCATTTGAACAGATAAAACAATAACGATCACATCAATAATTATTATTGTTCACATTTGCTGCACACCATGTGCCAGGTGCTGATTGAAGTGCTTTCTGTGTGTTTTACCCAGCCTTAGCATAAACCAGTTAGGTAAATGCTGCTCTCACCCCCATTTCACAGCTGAGGAAGCTGAGGGTCAGTGAGTTTAAATAACTTTCCCAAGGCCAAGCTTTTGGTAGATGGTAGAGCTGGGATTTGGAGTCAGACCCTGGATTCTAGAGCCCATGCATTTAACACTGCTCTAGACAATCATTAAGTCAGACCTGACCTAGGCTGGAAGTTGTTATTGAGGGTCCCATATGTCTGAGAATTACAACCCCCTTAGTGCAAGACCCTCATGGAAGATTCATGAAAGAGGGAGACTCTGAGAAAATTCCTCCAACCCACGGCGCTATTTCTTTTCTTTTCTTTTCTTTTTTTTAGCTGAGCCATCCTGCCACCTGTTGGCAGCTCAGCGGCTGCTCAGCTCGGGCCGGGACTTGAACCGCTGTTGCTCAGAGCTCAAACTCTTGAGCGAGCCAAGGCGCTATTTCTTATGAAATCATCTAGGGGAGGAGCATGGGACAGGCTTGTCTCTTTCCTTTCTGTAAAGGTTTGGGAGAAGCCTCAACTCCTCATTTCTCTTAATAACTCTGAGGGACAGAAGCTTACCTACTTTGTACCTGTCTTACTGTAAGGGTGAAATTCAGTCAATCAATAACGTAATTAGATTTAGCTAGTTTGCTGTTAGATCCACCCTGATATTCAGCTATTTTCTCTTTGTTTCTCCACTCACTGATTAACTAAAGAACTCTGTTTTGTTCCCTTTCTCAAGACTACCCATACCTTGTTAATCCATTTACTAAACAAAGCCCTAACCTGGAAAGAGCAATTTCTTAATCCTCAAGTGCCCAGGCACACACATACAACCCCAGGCCTCCGTGGTTCAGTCCTCGTCCCAGTCTGGAGTCCAGAGGTAATATTATCTTAAAACAGACCAGACCCCAGGAAGGACATCAGCCCTTGGACCTGCCTAATCGACTCCCCCTTTCCTTTGTTCCTGTGTACCTATAAAACCTTCTGACAATCTAGGAACAGGGAGGTGGCCTTTGGACAGGAGTCCGCCATCCTCCCAGAATGCTGGCATTCTGAGTAAACCTGCTTTTTTCCCCACGAACCTTGTCTCTCAATTTTTAACTTTTTCAAGCGTTAGGCTGCCAGACCTTAGCATGGTATCATAACCTGTCACCTGTCCCTGCTTACCTGTACATTCCTGAGAATCACTGTCCAGAGAGATGAAAAGCATCGACTCTGGTGCACTCTGCCTGGATTAGAATCTCCACCCCACCCCCTCCCAGCTGTGAGTTTTGGACAGTGATTTCTGTGGGCTCCACTTCCTCGTCTCTCAAGTAGGAGTGATGACAGTACCTACCTCACCGGGTGGCTGAGAGGACACCCTGAGTTAATAAGGTGAAATGTTTGAAACTGTGCTGGATCACGAGAAGTATGCGCTCTGTTGAGTGTTTGCTCTAGTTCCAGTCAGAATTGTTCTGCCTTTTGTTCTAATCCCTCGAGGCTCCAGTGAGAGCTCATGGCTGCCAGGACTTATTCCCGTGCTGCCCAGACATAATCAACAAGTGCTTACGCAGCACTCCCACATGCTGGACCCTGCAGGTAGGGCAGGGAGCAAAAGGACGTGCTGCCTCCTGCTCCTTTAGTGCCTCCCTCGAGCATGCAGGCAGATGTGAATGGAGTGCTTCCTGCCATGGTCGAAGGAAAGCATGGGCTCCACAGACAGTGGGGCTGCAGGAGCTCACTCAGCAGGAGGATCACGGAGGGCTTTCTTGGATGTATTCGTCTCTTATGGCCGCCGTAACAAAGTACCACAAACTAGATGGCTTAAACCACAGAAATTGATTGCCTTACAGCCTGGAGGCTGGAAGTCTGAGATCAAGGTGTCAGCAGGGCTGGTTTCTTTTGAAAACTGACAAATCATCTGTTCCGTGCTTTTCCCCTAGCTCCTGGTGGTTTGCTGACCATCTTTGGTGCTCCTTGGCTTGTAGAAACATCACCCCATTTCTGCCTTCATGTTCACATGGTATTCTTTCTGTGTGCATGTCTGTGTCCAAATGTCCCCCTTTCTAGAAGGACATCCACCATATTGGTATCCTTATGGATAGGGGTATCATATCCAATAGGATTTGGGGCCCATCCTACTTCAGTATGACCTCATTTTAACTAATTATGTCTGCAACAATAAAGTCACATGCTGAGGTCCTGGAGTGAGGACTTCAACATATGAATTTAGTGGGCGGACACAATTCAACCCATAACATCAGGGAAGTGCCCATAGCTGGATCCGAAGGATGAGACAGAATTAACCAGGAGCTGAGGGGTTGGGAAAGAGATGGGGAAATATTCCAGGCAGGTCTGTGCAAAGATCCTGTGGTGGGTGGGAACTTGCCCTTTTTCAAGAAACCAAAGTGAGCCAGTGGGTGAGTGAGGAGCGGTCCATGAGATGAGGGAAGGTGGCAAGGGGCATATCCTGTGGTGTCTTGTCAGGCATTTTAAACAGTTTTGGTTTTACTTTGAGCACAGTGGGAAGCAATTAGGAGGCTTTAAGCAGGGGCATGCCATCATTTAATGAATGTCTTAAAATTTTATTATTGAACTTAATTTTTATTAGTATATTTTTATTATTGTGAATGGAACATTTTTCTCTGCTTTGTTGTCCACTTGCCATTCCTCATATGCATTTTTTTTCATGAGTTTTGTATGTTTATCTATGGTGACTTGTTTTCCTTATCATTTGGTACATTTAAAAAATATACTGTATACCCTGAAAACATTGTTAAATTTGATGCCAACATTTCCTGCTTTCTGTTTTATCCTATTACCATAGCTTTGTTTTTTCTAATAAAGTAGGAGTTTTACATTTTGGAAATAATCAAATCTGCTAACCTTTATTTAAAAAAATCACATTCCTTCTTAGTTTCATTGGATAAAATGGAAGAGCTCTCACCTTCTAAATCTGTTTTTACGCAGCAGCAAACCCATCCTTTAGAAGGGAAATTGTGTGCTAAAAATTGTTGAATAAGCTATGGCTTTCATTTGGTGAAACATCTGCTTGTTTTGTGATCAATTATCTCATCACATCCTCCCCCACACTGTGTGAGATAGATACTATTATACTTTCCTTTTTGCTGATGGGGAAACTGAGATTTTAATAAACTGAGTCATCTGCTGAAGTTCACACAGGTGGATTTGGGGTCTTAACCCAGATGGGCAGACTCCTGATTCATTCATAACCAAGGAATTTCTCAGCTGGAAGCTTGAGTGGTGTGTTGGGTGGCTTGCACCAATCACTTCAGAGCTGGGGACCTACTTTACAGATGGAAACTAGGAAGTTCCCAGCAGAGCAATTGCTTTCATCCAGCTCTTCTAGCCAGGCTGCTGCCTCACTTTCCAGCATCTCCGCCTTTCCTTATGTCACTTCCCCATTCTGGAATTCCCTCTTCTTTCCTCCTACCCGTGGTTAGGACACATGTTCTGCTTTCTCCTGGAGGCTTTCTTGAGCACCCTCGCCCAGCACCCTCTCTCTTTTCTCTTTTGTGTCTCTTACAGTCAGCTTTTCTACCCACTCATCTGCTACTTGGACTTAGCACTTGCAGCTTCTTCAGATCACCCACAACACCTGGCTATGTGCTTTGGGTGGCATCTGTGCCCAGTAGGTGTCTGTAATATCTTTGGGAAGGCAGATGAGCCAGATGCACCTGAGGTTCCTTGGTCATGACATTGGGAGTCTGTGGAAGGCCTGGCTGGGTCTAGTAATCTCAGGTCCTGCAGGTCCTCCAAGTGCCAGGCAGCCTCCTACAGATGCTTAATTCTTGGTGCCGCTTGTGCTCCTGTCACCAGCTTTGCAGTGGCAGTGTTTTCTGCTCTGTAGCATGTTCTCTGTCACAGTTAGATGGTATAGAATGGGATAAATGGATATTTCAGAGTGACGATGTGTTGGAAGCCAGCCAGCAGCTGATAACTGAGAATGGCACACAGAGAATGCCACAGTTATTGAAATTCTCTGGCTGTTTTGAGGCAGTTGCTAGATTGCTTATCAGGGTTGACAAAAGGAACATTTCCAAGAGATTGGGGGATAAGTGGGGGCAGTATGTGCTTGGGGGTAGTTATCGTACTTGTTAGCATATATTGAATAGCTGCTGTGAGCCAGGAGTAGGTACTTCCTGATATTATCTGTAATCGAAACATCCTGATGGCAAGATTTTTGAAGTGCTGGGTATGTTTTGAGCTGAGCAGGGTGCTACATATATGTCGCATGGCTTTCTGGATTTGCTCTCTTGCCCAGAGATACCAGAAATTGTGACATATTTATAAAAGCCTTAAATTAAAAAACACAACAACACTTCAGATATATTTTTCCCTGCTAGTAACCCATAGGAGTTGGGGGTTGCTTAGTGTTACTGCAACCACAGCGCCAGAACCTCAAGGAGCACGGCCCCCCTGGGACCATTAGATGAATGCAGTCACAGAGGGAGCTGTTCAGCCTTGGACATCTCAGGAAAACTCACTGACCTTTTTATTCACATTGGAACCACAGCCACACTCAATCCTTTCAGCGTTCAGCTCGTGCCCATCACCGGTACACTTCTGGAGGGGTGCCTTGGATTAAGCTTCAGAACGTTTGTCCATAAGGAGCTCACTGGGTGATCCTCTCTTCTTTTCATGGTCCTTTGGTGTGTGATGATGAGCAGCGTCAGCCAGTGAGTGCTGGACCAGGGTGCTCCCAACATCTTTGCATCAGAAGTAGCATTAGATCGGTCGTTATACTCCTTATTGTCCATGATGAAAGCGTTAGTGGTAAGGTGAAGGCACCAAGTTTATACAGAGCACATAGGTGGATGATAATGCATGTTGCCCCAATTCACCAAAACCAAACTGGCATTCTTTCAGTCTCGAGAACAAATCAAGCTTTTCCTGTCTGCAGCCTTCACATCTATCTGGAAGATTCTCATGTTCCTCCCTACCGCCCCCTTTCCACCTGCCCTCAATCACATTTTTCACAAGCTTAGTATTTTTCTTTTTTATTTCTTCAATCTAAGCAGCTCTTCTCCAGAGAGGTGTTACCTGGCCCTCCTATCTAAGAGAGGTTTCTGAGCTGGGTCCGTCTCTCTGGCTCTATCAGCACTGATTATTGTGCAACTCACAATCATTTCGTTTTATGTCTTATGTGGAGGTTATTGATTTCTTTCACTACTTTGCCCACCAACTATAGACACACTGAGAGCAGGGTCTTGTTTTGCTCATAGAACATGTTTTCTCACCACCGAGTACTGTGCTTAGGATGGTGCTCATGTGATGGGAGGAAAGAAGGGAGGAAGGAAGACAGGGAAATAGACAGGCAGGGAACCCACAGACAGAAACAGGACAGACAGGTAGACAGGAGATTTCCAATTCCCTGGCGGCAATTCTTGACTGAACCCCTCGTAGGCCTCGTCCTTTATAAATTCTCTCAATGAGGGTTGCTGAAATTTCATGCTAGGAGAAACATATATCAGCAAGCCTTCCCTATAAGTTGCAGGGAAGAGGAAAGTGAGGCTCAGAGGAAGGAGATGACTTGCTCCATATCACTTGGTTAGGACAAGAGGTTGGAGCAGAACTGAAACCAGCACTCTTTCAGGCAGGAAGGCAGGCATCCCTGAACGATCATGGAAGCCCAGTCTTGAGGGATTTGTGACCAAACCCTTTGCTTTTTAGAGGCACAATGGAAGAAGTGGGACACTTATGACATGAAGGCAGCAAATGCTGGGCTTTCACCCAGGAGGAAGCTGTGAGTCTGAAAAAGCCTTCCTCTCAGAGGGACCTTGAAAGAACATAGCTTTTTTTCTTTTCCCTCAAGAGAAGCTATAAGCTGAGCACAGTGCACGTGACAATGAAAGCCAGGCTCCGTCTCAAGCAGACTCGGGGTGGAAGCCTCACACAGCTTTCGCCTCCTTCACAGGGCAGTGCTTCACACACACACACAGACTGACTGCCGTGCTCCTGTCCTTGGTCACGAGTCGTTACGGGAGGAAGATGTGTAGGGATCAAGACAGGAGTTCTCTGTTCACTTCCCTCATTCACCAGCTTGTGGTTGGCATCTCACATGCATTATCCCTGAAATCTGAAAAGGGAGGGAGAAAGGAAATACGCTGAAAACGCAGCCAAAACAGTGAACAGTGCGTTAGAAAAAAGGACTAATAGGGGGAAAGGACACTGCTGTAGTGGTTCCCTTTGAGGAAGTGAGCTGAAGCTTGACTTAATGTTCAGACTCAGGTACTTGAGGCTGAGAGGCCTGAGCCAGAAGACAGACAGGTTAAGGCGAGGGAGAAGGGGGTTTGTGGAGCCCAAGTTAGTGACTAGTATGGTGGGAAAGTGGCAGGATGTATATATAACTATGTAAGAAGGTATATATTTCTGGAAACCAAATTGTCTAACTATGTTGACTCCTCTTTAAGGATAGACATATTGGATTTCTTGAGCTAGGAATTCTTTAGATGACCCAGCGTTGGGAGAATTAAGGCAGGACCATCAGCAATTGTAATGCTTATGCCTTGAGTCTTTGACGCTAAATCAATCAAGGTGCTTGTTTAGGTCATGTGAAAGAATCATTGTGGTGCTCGCAGAAACTGGAATTTAAACACTGGGTACCTCAGTCACTTGCTGTAGAATCATAAAGAGATTATATAACCTATTTAATCCTCATATTCATGTCCTCACTGGGGAAATGGGAACATGGTTTACTTCAGAGTTGAATGTGGACATTGACAGAAATCATCTTGAAGTGCCTGTGAAATGGGAATGTTCATTTTCACGCTTTCTTTTCAACAATTTGGAAAAGGAGGCCCCAAATGATTGAGGAGCTCCTATTTTTGTTGATCAATTCAGGTGCTTTTTTTTTTCTTTTGATTATCTTAATTTTGAACATGTGCCCATGACCCTTTTTTATTTCCCTGGGTACTTTTTTATGAGTATGCATAGTTATGGTTTAGGAGGGTTTTGTTGGGTTGTCTAGAGTCATTGGACACCATTCTCATAAAAGCTTTCGCATCCTTGTTGTATTCCCATTCAACAGCTAAATTCTTGAAAGCCTACTATGTGCAAGACACCACGTGAAGCAATAGGGGCTTCAAGCACAGGGTGAGGAAGATGGAAAATGCCTCAGACAGAATAGTGGGGACAACAGATAGTAGATGAGGAAATAATAAGCTAGGTGATAACTGAACATGGTGAGTGCCACTGGGTGATGTGACAGGCACCAGGTGGGCATGGGAGAGCAGAGGTGAGGGGTACTTTTATTAGGGTGGTCAGGGGCCAGAGGTGACCTCCCCTAGGAGAAGAGCTGAAGCAGGTGAGTTGCCCAGGGTGCGATATTTAAGGAGGCACTCACTCTTAGGGTCCTAGAAGGGCCTCCTTAAATTTTGAGCCCTAAACACCCTGTTTGCACATCTCATGATAGTCCTAGTCCTGCTTAGGAGGTGACATTTGAGCTGGGACCTAAAAGCTAACAAGGAGCCAGGCCTTCACATAGCTGCCTGGTCATCAGCTAAACAAGTAAGTGAAGATTGCATTTGCCGTGGCTCATTTCAGTGTGATGCGAAGATATCCACAGAAATCCTGTAATTGCCAAAATTGACCCATCAATGTTAAAGACCCCTTTTAAGTGGATCATTTTCTTCCTTTTATATAGCCATCAAATGCAGCACTAATGAGGGGTGGTATTCATCTTGTTTTACAACGCTGAGCTGTTCTGTATTCATTAGCAGGACTCTGGCTCTGCATGGTTCTTGGGAACATGCGTCCCCAATCTTGCTTTGTATGTTCATATCAGTTATTTTTAATTGCTGTGGAGCCTTGTGGCTCAGCCCTGGTGGTCCCATCCATTTCCTCCTTTACTCTGATTTCAGAATGCGGTAGGGGTTTTGTTTCTGACGGAGGGGAATATCTTGGCTGCCTTCTTGGGGAAATGTCTCGTTATAAATAACATGTGCAACTGTAGGGCATTAATTAAAAGCACATCAACAATATTAATACATCATTGTGAAATGCTACATCACAACGTTCCAAAATTATGAGCAAAGTTCTAATTCCTGAACAACGTATGATGCATTGCTCTTTCTGTCTAATATGATCTGAAGGAGCACTTCCCTGAAAGAATCTCTCACAATTGCAAAGCTGTGTTCTCATGGGATTGATCATCTCCTACATGTTGTGTAGTTTGCAAGGGATGCTCACTTGAGTCTTTTGCTTCAGGGAGGGGGCTCCATAATCTAGCTAGTCCATAGCCATGACACCCAGGCCAGGCTTTGCCCACCCATTCCAGAGATAACTCCCCCTGGCTCTGCTTTCCTGATGGCATCTTTCAGATGGAGACCTTCCAGGCACTGCCACCACCCATCTCTTCTCAAACCAAAAGCAGAACACGCTGTGCACCATGTTTAAATTTTCTGGATTAGATGTTTGGACTCAGGAGTCAGTTGGAATGTCAGGAAGCATGATCACTGCTCATGTTGTATAGTGCTGACTGCTTGGGCTCTCTTGCTGGCTTCATCCTTGTCAGCTGTGAATCATTCACCATTGTTGTACCTTGATGTCCTCATCTGCAGAATAGGCAGAGTGAAGATGGCATCCCACGCATGGAGTTGTTGTGTGGAGTAAAAGAGCTGACACACACAGAGCTCTTGGAACAGGGCCAGGCATATCACAAAGAGTTCTAGTAATATGCTTGATTGTTACCATTATAATTGTCATTGTATCACAAAGTTGATGCATATTCTAAGTCTCAGCAGCTCTCAAAGAATGAGGCAACTTTACCCTATTTCTATCTCGCAGTTGAAACATACAAACAAAAGCACACAATTAAATTAATATGGTTTTTTCTCATCATTGGTCCTATGCCCTGGAAATGTCCTGTTGGCCGATCTAAATCTTTGGGAAAGAGAAACATCGAGCCACCTTTAGTCAGTGACAATGAATTTATTCATTCATGCATGCATTTATTCAACAAGTATTTCCTGAGCCCCGCCCTGTGCCAGGCTCCCTGCCAGCCCCTTGATGAAACTGACAGATCATTATTATATCTAATCAATGTTTTGGTTCTTGTTAAACATGATTATATTACTTCAAAAAAAGGTAACACCCCAACTTGCTCTCAGCTCCTGGCACGTCAACGGGAGGGAAGGTTTTGAGAAAGACTTTTGACAGAGGGTCTGGGGCAAAGGTGGGGCTTCAGGTTGCCCTGGGCCTGAGAGCAGCACAGGAGTGAACAGAAATCACAGTGGGTTAAACAGTGCTCTGTGCTCATGGGTGACTCTTTGCACTTGAGGAGATGAAGAGTCAGAGGAGAAACAAGCCAGTTGTGGCCAGGGGAGCTGGAGGATAAAGTGAGATTCACATCTATCGAGAGATTCCTCTGCTGACTCTGTTTGAAAATTCACATGGATTAACTTTTTAAATTCTCACAAAAATCCAAGCAACTGAATACTCTCATGATCCCCATTTTGGAGATGAAGCGATTGAGGCACGGAGAAGTCTTCACCGAGTGCTCCATTGTGAATTAGGCCTTGAAGGATGGCTAGGATTTAATTATGCCAAGAGAAAGGAGGCAGCATTCCAGGAAGGGTGGAGGAAAGGCACGCGGTCTGTCTGTGGGGTCCCACTTAGGTTAACTAGGGACGCAAACTGATTTTAAGAGTCCTATTCATCAGGGGTGCAGTGTCCTCATTAGAGTCCTGCGACCTTAGAAACGTGCAGGTCCTGCTCTCAACCTCATTATGTGCACCAGTTCTGGGGCTCTGGAAATCCAGGTGGACCCTCACATACAAATTGCAGGAAAGATAAATGAGAATTGGCAGCTGTATTTAATTATGGAGCCTTCTGAAATGTGTCTACAACAGCCATTTTTCTTACGGAGAGTAATTATTCTTGGCGTGCCCATCTGAGTGAGATTATGCTTTGGTAATTGGTTTTGAATCCTCGATTCATTTTTATTTGAGCCGCCTTGCTGGAATCCTTTCTATCAATGTTTGTCAGCTGAGGCCGAGGTGCTCTGGCCCCTGAGACACAGCTTAAAGGTGATCTTATTTCTGCTCTTTCTGTAATCTTGTGGAGCGAGGCAGGGGGTTCCCGGGGTGATGGGTAGACTCTGGATTGTGAGATATGCTTCCTTAGCACTTTCAGCCCTGCGGAGAGGTCTTCATTTTCCCCCTTTGTCTCATGTTCCTGATTAGTCTTAACTGATTGGGGCATAGTCGTACTTTAGTCAAAGAGGTCACTTTTGCTCTGTCCCACACTCTTGATGGCTCTACTCACTCTGACTGCTCCGTTCACACAAGTAGCCCAGCCCTTGCTTACCTGGCTGAATAAGGCACACGCGGTTAATACCCTCATCAGCCAAATCCTACTCCAACTCTCTACACTCACATCTGTAACAGAAATGTAACAATAACTGCCACACGAAACTCGCAAGATGTGGGAAATGCATGTGATCATAATTGGCAAAGTGCTTTTAAATTATACATTAAATTATACATGACAGGCGTTGTCACCAGCCTAGACTGAACTTCGGCGGTGACTCCCCTATAACCTTTAGAAAGCTGGGTTTATTTTCCTGAACTTTAGCTTCGTTGTCAGGAAAACGGGGGATGTGTCTGATCATAGCCCTGATTAAGTATTTTTGAGAATGTCTCATGCTGGGGCCTTTGGCCTGGGGAAGAAATTAGGGGACTAATTCTCAAATGGAGTGAGTGTGAATCAGCATTACCTGGCCATGACAGTCCCCCTTAAAATGCCAGCTTCTGGGCCTATCCTCCAGGGACCCTGGGCCAGTAAGTGAGGGATTGGCCCTAGGGATCCTCATGTTTTTGCAAACATCCCAGGGGTTCTGATGCAGTTCGCCCACCAGCCATCATTTGAGAAGCCCTGCAACGGGTGACGAGCGAAGGAGACAGCTACTTCCATTGATGCCTCCTTTTGGGGTGCCTGGGTGTCTGACAAGCTTCCTTTCTTCAGCTCCATTTCCTTGTGTGTGTCTCGTGGGCTTGCCCAAATGTGCACATGCACGCCCACTCCCACGCACCATTACAAACAACATGGGTTGAAAAGTTTGTTTTCTGCAAAGCACAATATGCTGGAGTCTTGGCAGAAGGAAAATTGTGTTATGTGCTGAGAGCGTCGTCATTTGCCATGCGTGCAAGCTTATGGCTAGAAGGACTGATATTCCATTTGGAGGATGTGATTTATCATCACGTGCACACACACAGACACACAGACAACCATGCACTTGCCACTTGCATATGCTCCCACTCAACAAATGTGTTAAGAAAAGAGCAAAGAGAGGTTTGAAGAATGCTCGCCCTCTCGGCAGCAGAGAGCAAGGGATGCCAGTGTGTCAGTCATTTTCCGAAGAGTTTTTGCTTCCTGTTTTCAATAGACAAAAATTGAAGCATCGTAAGGGCTCCTGATGCAGAAATGCAGCACGGGTTGTGGAAAGCTGGATTTCCTTGTCCTGGACCCACTTTCCCTTGGTGAGGCAAGACCTCTCTTTTTTGATTCTTCCTTAGTTGCTGGTCAGAATCTTCCTTGCTGACAACCCATTCATTCCTAAATGGGCTTGACGGCCTCACTCACTGCAAAATGCTCCCCTTGCAATGTGTAGGTTCTTGAGCATCGGACACAGTTCTGAGCAGAGCCGAGACGGTCACCAGCCCCTTTTGGCCTTTCCCTGACTATCTTCAGAAGACGTTCTATCTCTCTATTCTGAAGGAAAAGAGTTCATGAAAAGTAATATCCTCCTCCTTTTTTTTACAGTGGAAATGATCGCCTTTTGTGGGGTAGAGCCCCAGCATTCTCTTTTGGATGCAGCAGTCATATAATCACCATTTGCAGATGCGCCATCTCTCATTTTTATTATAATTGTGGCATGTCTTTAATTTACATGGCATAATGCACTTAATCCATAATTATAAAATATGCAGCTAGCCCTTGGCCTCATTCTGCAGTCCTACCACAGAGGCAGCTCGGTGTTTTTATTAATTTAACTTTACACAAGCTAACAGATTGCCATAAAGGAAAACAGAATTTCTCAACCAGTTCAGCTAATAGCTGTGCTTCGGCAAAGGGCCCTGTGGTATGTGTTAAACAATAACTACCTCTCTTCAGCCCGACTCGCGGTTTTTAATTGAATTTCTATCCCATGGATATCATGTTGGAATTATTCATCTGCTCCACTAAGTCTTCCAATATTAAACAAGTTCTTCCAGGTTATTATTGTAATACAAATACTGTTAGACAGTTGATTTGCATTAAAAATTTACTGCCATTGTGAGACTAACACAGTGAAGGGAGCTTATCCTGAACAAGGCAGAGAAATCACATTAATAGGGGTGAGAACGCAGTGTGCCTATGTGTCTGCTCCTCTCATGCCCCACCCCCCTTCTTTGTTTGAATGAGAGGATTTGGTCATGCTAACAAATTTTGATAAACGACAAGATACCAGGTGCTTTCAGACAGTCCTTGATTTGGTTTTCAGTATCTGCCATTCCTATCTGCCACTAAGAGATACACACATTCAGCTGGGTTTCTCTTTTGCCTCCATGTTCCCTTTGCTACCTCATCTCTAGTACGCTCTGCTATTCGGGGTGACAACAGGGACATCTGCCATCGAGAGCTATTCTGTTATAAGAAATGTTTTATTGGCTTTATTGTCCCCTGAATTGTGTATGCTCTTTCCAGTGTTTGTCACCTAGACCTCCTGATTTTTGTAGGCTGACTAGTTCACCAAAGATTTGGGACATCAGAACTATGGGGCCTTCTGAAAACGCCTAAGAGTTTTCTTAGTAAATGAAAACAAATCTTATATGCAATCGGAATGGGTGAAATTAGGAGTGGCTACTGTATCTTTCAACCCTGTGAAGGTGTCATAATGGATGGCAACTATTATCCTGCCTATCATTGTAGTTGTAGTACCTTGTAGTACCTTGCCAAGTATACCTTGCCATGTTCCTTACCAGGTCCCTGGTTTACAACTGTCTTCATCATCATGTCCTTTAATATCCTCCACGATGACTTCTCCATCCATATTAGAAGATGCCTTCAATACTCTGATCCCATAGTCTTCAGCTTCTCCAACTACCTAACCGTATTACCAAATCTTAGTCCCAAATGGCCACCATCATTTGGGACTCTCTTACCTATAATACCTTGAACCTTGAAATACGCCTCTCTGATCACATTGTCTTATTTCTCCAATTATCTCACACTCTAATATCTGCTGAATTTCTTTTTGTTTGAGTGCATGATGTCTTCCATTTTCTTAGCTTCTCCTTAGCCTCAAGTCCTCCAGTCACACTTCTTATCTTCTTTAAAAGACTGTCTCTTCTTCAAAGTCAAGAATCAAGACTTCTACATACACAGAACTTTCTTGGAATAAATACTCAATGAGTGTTTGACATTGGTAGATTTTTTTCAAGTCAAGACTGTTTGACCAGTCAAGAAAAAATTATATTCTGACTTCTATTTCAAGATATGCATTGGATTGAGGATGCCATCTTGGTACATATCCCATTATTTGCACTTAGGTTTCATAATAGTGGTTTACATGAATAGTCAATCTTGAGTTCAAGTCCTGGCCCTGCCACCAAATAGCTGAGTCATCTTGGGCAAGTTACTTCAAGTTCAACCTTCTCATCTGCAAAATGGGGCATGATGATCGGGTCCATCTTCTAATGATAGGGACCTTTATATAGGGTCCACCAAAAGTAACTGTGATAATTATATTAATGTTTGTAAAGTGGTTAGCATAATTCCCAGAACTTAGTAAACTGTTAGAAAATCATATTATTGTTACTGGAAGTCACTGACCTGCTAAAGTTTCAAACCAGTGTTTGCTTAAAATGAACCTCTGAAATTTCAGGTTCAGCTCTGAATCACTGAAGACATTTGATTCTATAAATTATGGCTGAGACCCCTCTCCCCCTCCCCTGCCCAAAACCCCCTGTGCTAATGAAATTCCTAGTTAGTTATTGCCGCTGGCCTGCTCATGTCCATGAAAAAAATAGATGGTCTCACGGGCTCAATGGTACATATTAGAAATGTTTCTAAATTGTAAAACCTGCATGCCTGTCTGAGTGAATAAGTGCTACACTGATGGTCAATGCAGAGCTTTACAATGGACATAATTATTAGTGTTTTTGGATCTCTAGACACCATCACACTGATGGGAAAGCCTTAGATTGGCTAAATAGACTCACATGGCAAATGGAAAAGTGCCTGTTTTTCACATAACACTGACAAACATAAGCCCGCAGCCTCCTCAGGTTTATTTTTTGAGCCATGTATTTTCTCTCTAGTTAGTATTAAATCCATACATCAAGATCAAATGCCAATAGGAGGCAAAACATATTTCTCACCTTGGCATGGTTGTTAGACCTGGCATTCTTGAGAAAAAAAGGCAAATCCAGCTGACAAAGGGGGGGCTGTGACTTCAACTGTTGTAGGTCACTAAGGACAATAAACATTCCTGAAAGGGACTGTATTCTAAGGATTGCAATCATCTTCTCTTGTAGGCAGTTTGTTTTGGATAACTCTATCATCAGATGCTAATGACTTGCTTTGATTTTTTTTGACTATTTGAGGATGGTGCTTATTTTCATACTGCTATCCTTTATCTTTGGGTTTCTGCCTTTTCTTTCAGCTATTAACCAAGCAAGTCAGCTCCCAAAATGTTTTCTAGTTATGCACCCTTCACATTGATCTGTAGAAACACAGAGATTATGTAAATTAAAGATCTGTTTCCATTGGGCATGATACCAGAGACCCCGAAAGACCTTCTGGTCCTTTTAGAAAATAATAATGATATAAAAGAAAGAGCCTGAGTTAGAGGTTAGGAGTCTTGACTGGAGCTTCTTATGGCTCCAACCCTTGTTGCCTGTAGAATGGAAGGGATACCTCGTCCACATGCCCCACCATTCTGCTCAGTGGTCAAATGCTGGCGCCTCACGTGCACACCATGCCCTGGTCCTGGTCTACCTGTTTTAAGCGTAGCATTTCCTATTTTTCAGTAACTATAACCTAGGCTTCAGCTAGCCCACCCACCATTATCCAGCATGCCCTATAGCTTCTCATATTATTGTTTTATCCTTAAATGTCTTCCTCCTGTTTCTTTCTTTGCCTTTTATACTTTCTCCATATTTCAATGCTCAGTCTTTCTAACCCATAGTGATCTATATGATCTCGGGCAATTTTATTTACCCTTTATTTTTATTTACAATTTTATTTACCTGTTTCTTTATCTGATAAATGGATACAATTATATCCTACCTCTTATGAGAATGAAATAAGTCAGTAGTCAGTGAAAAGGTATTTGACTCACAAAAGATGTTCAATAAATATAATTTCCTACCACTATTAATTTAGCTTATTGTCATTTATTCCTTCAAGCTTTGTGTGTAGGGACCTGGACTAGGCAGTGGGGATAAACAAATTAGTCACTAGCTATACTCTCAAGGGTCTCAGAATCAAATAAAGAAATATGTACATGGATAACTTCAAGTCCAGGCCTTATAAAGGAATGCTCCGTGAGGGACAGAAAACAGGTTAAGAGAAGAAAGTTTATTATACAGGGTGATAAGAAAAAGATTTCCTGGGATAGAATCAGGTACCATGTAGGTTGTCCTTGCTCTATTGTTATCTACAATTTTCCAGTATTTCAAAACATATACAGCTTATGTCTTTAACATAATGACTTTGAAAGTCTTCTGTAATCTCTGTGTTATTAAATTAGTTTTCTTAAGAGGTCTCTTTGGTAACAACATTTCTATTTTGATTTTTTTTTTTTTTTTACTTATTTGTACATACATACCTTACCATTTTCCAGACAGGATTTCAAGTGGCCTGATAGAATCCTGATTATCTTGAATTCAGCTTTTAGAAATACATACAGGTTCTTCAACTGCATTTGTTCATGAAATTCTTTTGTCTTTTTATTGAGCAGTAGCTCAGGGACAAGGGCATAGCCATGGAGATTTCCATGGAGAACTATATTTGTTCACTTATTCTACAAATATATCGTGTCCACACTCCATTCCAGGAAGTGTGCTATGCCCTTGGCGTGTAGATGTGAATAAGACATTCGTGGTCCCTGCCCTTGACAAGCTGACGTGTTAGTAGGGAAGCAGAGAACAATCAGATAAATTAACAAGCAAAACAAGTAATAGAGACTTTGAAGAAAATAAAAATGGTCTCTGATAGGGAAAGGAGGGTGGTGGGGGTGGGGCTGGGGAGCATTTGGGGCAAAGGGCTGTTTGTCATGGAAGGTACTTGATATTCAAGAAGATTTACTCAAAACCTGCAAAAAATTTGAGGTATTGCTTCCTGTGTTTCTTGTCTTTAACTGTAAGTGTGTATGTGTGTGCATGTGTGTGCACACATGTATGTCCATCTATGTTTTAATATTTGGAAAAGGTCATGGGAAAGTACTTGATATTTAAGAAGATTTACTCAAAACCTGCAAAGAATTTGAGTGATTGATTCTTGTGTTTCTTGTATTTAACTATAAATGTGTGCGTGTGTGTGTGTGCACGTGTGTGCATGTGTGTGCACACATGTGTGACCATGTATGTATTAATATTTGGAAAAGATGTTCATAAAAGAAAAAATAAATTCCCCAATTAGGAGAATGCTTAAGTAATTTATTTTAAATGATAAAGTACTATTAATCATTGAAATAATTTACAAAAGTTTTAAAATAACATGATAAAATACTTGTGTGAAAAAAATTAGTCAACTTATGGGGTTTAGAATGTAGTAAGTACACGCAGTTATATCATCAGCAGTCATATTTCAGTCTCTATGGAATACACCCTATGTATTCCAAATGTTGAGGGTTTAAGTACAGGGAATTGGAGGGACTTGCACAAGCTGTTGGAAGGGCTGGGGGACTCGAGCCTGGACGCTGCCATTGAGTGCAGTCTGGAGCACCATTGAGGGTGTTTGTAAGGACTCACCCTGCAGCTCTGGCGAATCTC
Organism: Hipposideros armiger; assembly: GCF_001890085.2. Classification (NCBI taxonomy): domain Eukaryota; kingdom Metazoa; phylum Chordata; class Mammalia; order Chiroptera; family Hipposideridae; genus Hipposideros; species Hipposideros armiger. Next base: position 6,256,274 of record NW_017731378.1, read on the forward strand.
TAGGAAACCTTGGGACATACCATGCTGTTCCACCCATCTATATCAGCAAAGTTGGTGGTTTTCAAGGGTAGCCTCATGTTATAAAAGGCTCTTTGGAACACATTTTTCCTGAGACTTCTGCTAGGCTTCAATTTTTGAGGGTTTTAAGATGGATCATGTTTTCTATTGCTGCTGTAACAAATTACCACAAACTTAGTGGCTTAAAACAACAGAAATGTATTATTTTATAGTTCTCTGTGTTGGAAGTTGCCCACAGGCCTCGCTGGGCTGAAATCAAGGTGACAGCAGGCTGCATTCTTTCTTGGAGGCCCTGGTGGTGGTGGTGGTGGTGGTGGGACGTGGGGGCAGGGCATCTATTTACTTGCTTTTTCCAGCTCCTTTTAGAGCAGTGGGTCCCAACCTTCCTAATGCCGTGACCCTTTAATACAGTTCCTCATGTGGTGACCCCCAACCATAAAATTATTTTCATTGCTACTCTATAACTGTAATTTTGCTACTGTTATGAATTGTAATGTAAATATCTGATATGCAGGATGTATTTTCATTGTTACAAATTGAACATAATTAAAGCATAGTGATTAATCACAAAAACAATATGTAATTATATATTGTGAACTATTTATTTCTAATTACAAATAAATGAAATTTTGTCTTGAAGCATGGAGACGCATAGAGGAACGGTGTCTCGGTTCCTAAGACCATCGAAAATATGTGTTTTCCGATGGTCTTAGGTGACCCCTGTGAGAGGGTTGTTCGACTCCCAAAGGGGTCGCAACCCACAGGTTGAGAACCGCTGTTTTAGAGGCCGCTTGTACTCTGTGATGTGTGGTCTTCAAAGGCAGCAATGGTGAGTCAAGTCTTTCTCATGTCTCATCTCTCTGAATTCACATGGCTGGGAAACGTTCTCCATTTTTAAGGACTTACATGATTAGTTTGGGCACACCTGGAAATCCAGGATAATATCCTTATCTCAGGATATGCACTCCTAACCACATCTACAAAGTCCCTTTTGCAGGTGCCATTCACAGATCCCAGGGTTTAAGGTGTGGACATCTTTGGAGACCATTGTTCTGCCTCCCACAATGTATGTGAGAAAGATGGTGGGGCTCGGCCACCCCTAGTCCACTGTCTAGCACACACATCTGTCTAAGTTGCATGAAGGCATCTTCTCTGGTTGGACACATCTCTTGGCAAGAAGATAGAGTCTGCATGTGAATTTGAAAAATGTATCCCTTCCACTGGACAGATGCAGCCCCGAGGCAGGGCTTATAGGCGGCTGAGCAGAGGATAGATTGGGTTTTAAATCTACCCCCTTCCTGGACAGGATACCCTTAGCCTGCACAACACTATACAGGGGCTCTGGGTGAGGTCAAGGGGTCAAAACCTCTAGAAGAGAGGGGTTGAAGTTCAACGAATTTCACCTGCCACGTGTTTCTCAGGATGACGGGGATGTGGTAATGGTGGTGGTAAATCTGGGTGATGCCTTGTTGCGGGTGAGGATGCCACAGCTGAAATCCTTCTCCCCAGGGCCCAAGCCATGCTGGATTCACTTCCTCATACGTTCATCTATGCTTTTCAATAATTATATGAATAGATTGCCTTCCTAGCTAGACGACAAGCTCCTGGAGGGCAACAAGCCTACATTTTCTTCTCCTTACATTCCTTGTAGCCCAACCTCATTATTAAATACTTAATGACACGTGTGACCTAAATGAACTGATGACAAAATGTGATGGGAATTGCAAAAGACCATTGAGGCTAACCAACACACGCCGTCATTGTCTTTCTTATAGCAACACGGAGAAAAAGTATCAGACAGCAAGGTTTTTAAATTATTTTTTTATTATTTATTTTGTTTTTGTTTTTGTTGGGACAGCAAAGTTTTTATCTTCTCTCCCTGAACACTCTTTTCCTCCATGGGACCTCTTTTCCTCCCATTTGGCTGCTGCTTGCTCTCTGTTTTTCCTGTCCTAGGTCAAAATCAAAGAGTCGGTATTGACAATCAAGTGTGATTACGTTTATGACTGGTTCACCTTTAACTGATGACTTTGATGCTTAATTATAGGATAAATGTTTTTAGTTTGTGTTAAAATAATTGTCAGAGCAGATGGGAGAAGCATTTTGGGGTCAGGGGCTTTTTTTGGTACCTTGAATATCCTATCATGTAGGTTGCCACCTCCTCCACCAATGCCTCTAGCAACAATCCCCCTTCCCTGACCCTGTGGGTAGGAGGCATTCTTGCAGAACATTCAAGCACGTTCTCCAACCTCATATTAGAAACCCTGCTCTCCCCCAGCCTGGCCTCCCTGATTCGCTCTGTAATATTATAATGCAGAGAATCAGGGAGGTGGCTCATGTTGATGGGGTCATTCCTGAGCCGATCCCCCATTGTAGGCTATCCATTTTGCAGTGGAAATGTCATGATGTGAGCCACAATTGGATTGCAAAACCACATGTTTGTTACTTTACATGCAGGGGAGAAGGAGATTAATATTTCAAAATCCCTGAGACGGTTCTGTGTATCTGACTTGTTAAAATATATACTCTCTGTAGTCTGAGAGATAATGCCTTGAAGTTGAAACCATGATTATTTATTTGCTTCAACGTCAGCATCATTTATGTAGCCAAGTATGAAAAAAGAGTTACACTCCTGGATAACATCACTAAACCCATATTTAATGCAGATTTAAAAGGACAGATGCTAGTTTACTGGTCTCCCCGATCATTACAAACACGCAGAGTTTTTAGCAGCTGTGCGATAACTGTGTGCAGAGTACAAAAGAGATAAGAGTATGGGTGAGTGCATGCAGATTGTAGTTTAATCTCCTGAAATATTTTTACTAATCAGTTACTGTAGCATTGTGGGATGCAATTGTCCCCCTTTCAACTCAAATGACCAGCTTATTTGTGAGCTCCAGCTCCATGCTCGGCTGGGAGAAAGAAGCAGGAAAGAAACATGTTAGTAATGCATAGAGCAATACTTGGTAATCAGAATATTAACATTTTGATTGAATTGATGGAGCATTTAAATGGAAATATTCAATTGCAAAGACCAAGCTTGGGAGGGAACCTACAACGTGCAGATAGAATCTGAGCATTTTTTTTTTCATGATTAAAGAGAATTCTTTTAATAGAGAAAAAAGTAACAGACTAAAGAAGTTCATATGAAGAATGGAAGGCCGGACAGTGTTCACTTTGCGATTGCTTCTATTTAAATATAGATAAGTACACACATTGACAGCTATAAAGGCAGAGGCTTTTATCTACTGATGATTGAAGAAGTATATAGTTGTTTTATCAAAAACCAAGCAGAGTAGCAGAGCAGAAAGACCGTGGAATGTGGTGTGCCATCAGACATGGAAGCTAGTGCCACCTCCATGCCTAACTTGCCATATGACCTTGGGTAAGCCATCTCCTTGTCTGGCCTCAGTTTTCCTCACTGATAAAATGGGAGCAGCAATACTTAAGGAATTCACGTGATTTGTTTCATGTGGACCGAATGGGACGAAAGCTCTTTGCATCTTTAGCAGTCAGCAGGCATCTCTGTTTCTCTCTGGGAAAAAAGTGAACCCCCAAATGGGATCTAAAGCCAGAGGTAATGAGCAGCTGAGTGGGTGCACAGTGTCATTTCAAAGGTAGATTCTCCTTTGAAAATTATAGATTCCCCTTTGAAGCATTTTAATAGATCACTGTCATTGATAAGTACCCCAGTTTTCTAGAGTGGAAGAAAGGCCTGAATGTCTTTTCCAACAAATTGTGGGTGAGATCTATCTGATTTCCTTTCTACCTCTGCTTTGTTCTCAACCTGACTGCTTGTGAAATGCCTATATTTATTATAAAAGTGGTTCCCAATTCACCTTTTTTTGTTGTTGTTCGGCTTTGATGCATGATCAAAAGTGTGACTATCTCCTTGGTGAAAAGAAATCTGGCTTCAGACAGTCTTACAGCAGAACTTAGTATGCAGAATGAGAAAGGAAAAATGACTATCAGAGAACCAGCTTATGAAGCAAGTATCTGCAGAATGCTTAAGGTTTTAAAGGGAAATCATGAGGACTGTGGTCTCCATGTTTACGATGGGAAAGGAGCACGGCCTCCGAGAACTGTAGCATTCTACAGAACCATTTTACACATGAAGAAACTCAGGCCCGGAGAGAAAAAGCACGTTGGGAAATGTGTTCATGACTGATTTGATGCGACCCTCCTCTTGAGGGAAGAAACATTCAGATGGCCACTCCCCTTGCCTGTAACATACACTGCGATTTCTATATTTCCTTGGACCACCTTCCCATTTGGTGCTTCCCAGTCCCGTCTTATAGCTGCCTAGTCCAATCTCCCCTTCCACTGCCCCCTTCGAGCCGCAGCGTGGGATGAGAGAATCTTTGTAGATATCATAAAGGCTTGGGAACATTTGGACTCGGGGAAAAAAGAATGCTAACTTACCATCTCATTGTCACACAGTGTTTTCCCTCTTGACCCGTCTCTTCCACATCACAGAGAATGCTGCCAATTTACATGAGCACCCTGGTCCTCAGGAGACCAACATCACAGAATCACCAGGACGAAGGGCACACATTTTCAGGTTACAGGTGGCTGTGCCATCTGCTTAATTAGTTCTCAGCAGACAGGGTTGGAGCTTCATGTTTCTATTCCAGGGCAGAGCAGTGGATGTGGGGAAGTTTCCTGGACCTCATTCAAGCTGGTTGCCACAGGGTCTGGGGAGCCCAGGAGTCTCTGCCTTGGGGTGAGCGGGTTGGACAGCAGAGGTGGGGAGAGAGTCTACGGGAAAGAGCTACCTAATTAATCACAAGCTATCAGAGCTCCTTGGCAGAAAGTCTCTGAGGTCTTAATGACACCCCTCAGTAATGTTGAAAACCAAGACAATGAAGTCATTGTCTTGGAGACGCATGATTGATCTGGCTATTGGTGAATGGAGACACCGTGGCTTCTTTCCATAGACGGTGTCATTAGATGAGAAGATTAAGTGCCTTTGTGCAAAGGCTTGGAGAAGGCTGTGAGTGATTCACCAGCAATGAAGGAAAGCTAAGAAAATTCTGAAATATGTATTTTTAAAGGCAAAACCCTAGACTTTACCTCATTTATTAGCATCATAAAAAGATTGGTGGAGAGTCTGAGCTAAGAAAAATGGCTCCTTTGGGTCAAATCTTCCAGGGGTGTTGCACAAAGCAGCCAGTGGGTCTGGCATCAATGGGGGACATCTTATTTCTTACTGGGGACACTACTGTGCCCCTGCTAAGCATTTCTAGGCTCTGAAATGAGGTAGAGGGTTACTTGGAGTCTCTTAAGTATGGGGAAGCCAGATTGGGGAAACTAAATCCCTTTTCCTCTGAGCAGGCTGGGAGGTGGGTTTGTTAGAGTGGCCCCTGAGACTAACATTCCACTCCCTCCGAGCTTTCCCGGACTTCTTAAAGAAGGCGTGGCGCTTCTCCTTTATGCGGCCAGTAACTACACCTTCAGTTCCTTCTGTGTGTGAACTGCTTGGGGACCAGCCTCTCTACTTTTGTAGGTCCTACTGTCCAGTTGGGGATAATGGCTAACACCACTGACCTATTAAATGCATAGAACCATGACCTTATCATTGAATATTGGATTGTGTAAAATGTAGTCATACATGCAAAATATCTAGAAGTTCTGGCTCAAGTAAACACTCAATAAAAATTAGTTATTATGATTCAAATATGTATAAACTTTAAGCCAAGGATTATAGAATTAGATAGAGAGAGGAGGCCAAATGAGTGAAGCAGGGTTGGTAATAAGGGGTGGGTAACGGGCTCACAGGAGCATTGATACCCCTTCTGAAGTCATTTAAGTTCAATTTTTTAAATAGTTCTTGGGAGGTCAAATTAAACATGTTCAGGAGGAATTAGCCCATAATTTCAAGTTTGCAGCCTTACAAGTGATAAATACCTTTAGATAAGAGAGATATTTAGCATGAGTTTGCATTGGTTCATTCATTCATTCATTCATTCATTTCTTAAATATGGAGGGACTACCACTAACTGGCTTATAATGGAGGAGATAAAAAGACAAATAAGAGCTAACTAGTAATAGCAATGTACGGTTTCAGATGGATAGTAGACTTGTTGGGGGTTATCGATTTGTGAAGGGTGTAAATGTCTAATCATTATATTGTTTTGTACACCTGAAACTAATAATAATAAAGATCTAACTGGTTATATAAAGCAACCCAACATCTAGGACCTGTAATGTAACAATCAATATGTTCTAAGGAGACCTTTAAATGTAATACTAAAGTTAAAAAAGAATGTAGGAGAGTGCACTTTAGATTCCAGGCTAAGGAAGCAGACTCTGGGAGCTGCTAAAGGTTTTGAGCGGGTGTTAGAGGATTAGAAATAGAAGTTAGGGAGAATAATCAGGTTATACCATACACTATATATATATGGATGGTCTTAGGAAAAGGGGACCAGATTCCTTTGGGTATAGACAGAGGGTGACCTTTTTGAGAGGTACTATGGATACAAAACCCATCATGCTTAAAACATTTGGGTGTAAAGAAAAGAAGACATTTCCAAAATGAAGAATTGTTCCCATAGGTAGCAATTTAGGTGAGAAAGAAGGTGCCCATCAGCAATCACTCCATAACCTGGTTTCATGTATCTTTCTAGTTTTTCTTTCTTCCACATCCCTCCATGGATGCTTGCTACCAATCACAGCAGATCTAGACTAGTTACTTTGCCCAGAGCATCTCTTGCGTTTATTGCTTCCACGTTGTTTTCTCATGCCATGTCTTCTGCTTCATTGAAGTTGGTAGGTGGTCAGGAAATTGTGGTAATTTCTCATTAGGCAGAGACTCATGTGTACTAGTAGTAAATTTCCAAGTCAGTATTTTAACAAAGAGTTCCCAAGAATTCACAGGCCAGTCCTCATGCCAGTGGCTGGGAGTACAGTGAAGAGGCTGATCTCTGCCCTAAAGCCAGGCTGATGAACCTGGTCACTTTTGCAGGGAGCATTGCCTCCCTATCCTCCTGTAGATGCTTATAGACACAGCCAAGTAACCCACAGATTCCCCTGTCAGCCGTGTCTCTTTACTGGACTGGAATCATGAGTTTTGCCTTTATCAGGGTCACATCAACAACGATCTCAGTGACAGCGGATTTCACTTTATGCTGCCAGGGAGATTATAGATTTCTGAAGGCATACACACTTGTATTTCAAGTGCACTAGATACACTTCAGAGATGTTCTAACATTCCGTTCTATTCCAGAGAACTTGTTGTGTAGGTGGTCCTTGTGGTACTATGGCCTTAAGTACTCAGCAAGACTTCTAAAGTATATCTGCGTGTACTTTAATTTTGCTAGGATTAGAAAAATGGTCATCCTTTTTAAAAATGCCTTCAGGTATTAAGGCTTAGGAGAAAAAGGTCCTCCCTCAAATATAAAATGCATAACCAAAGCCAATTTTTTTTTTGTTTCTTTCTACTTCTCTCCCATTCCCAGAGCCATCCCACTTACATGAGGTGTATGATGTAAAGCAGATGGCTGCATCAAACTAGACAGAACATACCTAGGATGAATAGCCCATTATCCTGGGAACGTTTTGGGGGCACTTTATTGCCATCCAAACTTTTAAGGATTTCTACATTGTTTTCTTTAACAGTTCTAAGAATTTCTCTTAGCTTACATGATCTGAAGCTGAACAGTAAAGGCAACAATGTCAAACAGAATAGCTAGAAACGAGAGAGAAATAAGAGAGAAAATGCTTATGTCTGTTCTCTGTGACAGGTATTTAGGTGATGCTTGAAGTCAAGCAAGAACCTCAGAGCTAGAAGAGACGGTCTAGCCATTCCTTCCATTTAATAGATTGGGAAACTGAGGGACCAGAAATTTCAGGTGATGGTCTCGCAGATATCCAGCGAGATCATAGCTGTGTGAGGACTACAGTTTATATCTTTTAGATCCATGTTCCATAGTCTTTAGACACATCTTTAATAATTTTTATCTAGCAGTAGTACTTGGTTCATAGTTTTATACAGTGGGCTGGAAATGGAGGCTTTTATTTTGGGGGTTTTGATGCATAATGGTTGGTCATCCCTGTATGGAAGCAGTATGATCTATTTGGGTCCTGTTGTTTTTATCAGCAGTTCTAAAATTCTTATTCAAGTGCTACTTCTCTCTTTTTAGTATTCCTGGGAATTGAATTTGAATACCGCTGTCACAAGGGTAATTGGTGAATTCATTCCATTTACTTTATGGATTTAATTTTATATACATTGACAGTTGTTCAGAATAGGCAGTTACACAGAATATGGTGTAAGTAATAAGTTGTTTACACAGAGGGTGCCAAAAAAATGTATATACATTTTAAGAAAGGAAAAAACTGTGTTAAAATTATGCTGCTGGTAATCACTTTGAGTACCTCTTGTAATTGCAGAAGTCAAACATGACTTGTATTCATTTTTTATTATCAGTATATATCAAGTATTACTATTTTAATACAGTTTATTTTTCTTTCTTAAAATGTGTATACATTTTTTGGTTCTATCTATCTATATCTATGTATCTAATTTTTTTCATAAACATAGATTTGGAATTACACTCTTTCTTTAGGTGAGAGCCCAGGATGGTCACTAGGTATTGATGGGGAATGGCAGACAGCATAGAACTTATTTGTCATTATGCTATTTGTTTAAATTAATGTGTAAAATTTGTAAGATAGTGGGGAAAATATTTATTCCTAGATTTCCTGAATAAAGTGTTGACTCTTTTATCTATGGTGACAGATTTCAGAACTGCTTAGACTCTTTTTTTCCCCCCACAGTTTACCCACCACCTTCTTGGTCCAATTTTTTAAGTAATCTGACTGGGGTGTATGCAGGTTATTTTATTCACTTTCCTGACTGTGAGCTCAGTTGCCACGCAGGTTGACAAGAACATTTTCCAAAAGCAATATTTAGGTGCGAGTATCTGGCTAACCCTAGGGACTCAAATTTTTTCATTTAGCAAGTCATTTTGTGAATACCTCAGAGAGCATAGTAGGGAAAATTATGTAGAGTGCCTGTTTTATAGGAATTTATGATTTAGTTGGGAGACCAAAGTTTCACATAAGCAGTAATTACATGAAAATTTAAAACCCTATGTGAACAAATGGCATAGACACTCCACTGTAAAAGCTAAAGGACTTCAGAAGAAAAAGCAATTGTTATGAACTTGAGCGGTTGTAAGAGATTCCTCGGGTGGGGTCAGCTGGAGCTAAGGCTGAAAGGATGGACAGGAAGAGCTGTGCAGAGAGGCGTCATAGGGGATATTCTGGAAAGGTACGGCATGAGACCCCCAAGCCGTAGCATCAGATGTGAACATGATTTTGTGGGAGCCTTGGGATCCTTTAGTCCTGCTGGTGTGGAGAGGAAGTGCAGAGAAACAACCAGAGACATAATTACAGTCACGGAGGTGGAAAGATGGAGATGATAGAGAGCTTTAAATGCTCCAGCGAGGCGTTTGGACTTGATCCTCTTGGCTTGTTACATAGACGGCAGCACCCAGACAAGAGTCCAGTTATAGGAAGGGGTGAAATTGCCATTGGGGGTCAAGCTGTTGGGTGCTTACCCTAGGAATCTCTCTGCGCAAAGACTGCCAAGTGGTGATGTTGGTGCACTTCTCTCATCTAGAATTTTACCTAGATCCCATGTGAACTGGTTTGTTTTCAAATGGTACCACTCTAGAGGTGTGCTTATCTCTTCCTCACCTCCATTACTTTATTGTTTTACTCATGTTTTTGTGAATGTTTTAAGCTCTACTGCATCTGTCATGATTTGCAGTGACCAGATCTGCGTGGGGTGTCAGGTGCTTACACAGTTAGTGCTACCTCTCTTATCTTCTGTATGTTCCCAGCAACATGGGGAGGGGCAAGCAAATGGAGACAGCCTGAGACCAATGAGAGTGCTTCTAAGAGTTGGGGTTTATGGTCTGCTTTTTTGAAGGCAGTTAGGCGGCTGTGTTCTCTCCTGGGACCTCTTTTCTTCTTGCTTGCAGCATTGAGACCTCATAGATTTCTTTTAAGGAATATTGTAAAATTGGTCCTCTTACTTTCGCTTTTTAGAGTTTCATACAATTGTAACAGTTAACCTCTTTTAAATGATTTTATTCTGATTTTTATTCCCCTGCTACTGAGAATAAAACTGAAAATGAAACACTGAAATCAACCTCCATAAATCCCTAGCCGCCTGACTGGCCGAGTGGTTGGGCCAAGAGACTCATTTGCTGGTTGATCCCAACAATTGATTTTAATTGTCTTTTCCTGCAGAACACCAGACTTGGTGGTGTTCAATGAGAAATGCAAAATGACCCAGTGGAAGAGGCCCTTCTTTTGCGTATTTCTATAAGCATGTTTTCTACACATACTACCAGTGCAAAGTAAGGACATCTGTCCATTCTTATTTCTTTGCTCTTAACCACCCCTCCAGCACTCAGCCTTTTCTCTATGTTAAGGAATAGGCATCAGTCAGTCAGAGTAAGTAGAGGTTATAGGGTTGGAACAGGGCACTGCCTCTCCACGCCAGCAGGACCAAAGGGTCCCAAGTCTCCCACTAAGCCATGTTCATGTCTGACCCACGCCCGCTCCTGACATACCTCTTTCCAGAATATCCCCCATGACTCCTCTCTGCCCAGCTCTTCGTAGCCATCCTTTCTTTTTTTTTTTTTTTAAAGATTTTTTTTTATATTTTTTTTATTGGTGAATTGGGGGGATGGGAACAGTGCTGGGGAATTGGGGAAGGGGAACAGACAAGTTGCTGTCGTTTTGTTCTTCAGTCTAGTTGCAGGTTGAGCTGTTGTTCAGCATCTTAGCTGTGGAGGGCAGTGTCACTGGCCCTCATATGTGGGATCCGAACCTGGGCCCTCTGGAATCCCAAGCGAGTTCTTAACCATCGCGCCACTCGGCCGGCCCTGTATCCATCCTTTCAACCTTAGCTCCAGCTGACCCCACCCGAGGAATCTTTCCCAATCACTCCGGTCCATAATGATTATTATTTATTCTGAAGTCCTTTAGCTTTTACAGTGGAGTGTCTATGCCATTTGTTCACATAGGGTTTTACATTCTCATATAATTACTGCTTATGTGAAACTTTGGTCTCCCAACTAAATCATAAATAAGTCAGCCATGCTGGACAGATATTACCCTTTTAATTTCTGAGTTGTGGGAAGATCTGGGAGGTGGGGTAAACAGGGATGGCTGGGGAGATATTTGAGGACCTAGGGGCAAAAACAGTTTGCCAAATTCCACTATTTTAACATTATTATGGTTGAATATTAGCCTTGCCTATGCCTTATTATACTTCATGTATTTTAAAATTCTGTAAGTAGGTGCAAAAACATTAGGGTTGTTATGTTTTATGGACAGATTACTTACTTTATCGTTATGAAATGTTCCTCTTTATCCATGGTAATATTCTTTGTTCTGAAATCTACTTTTTTTCTAATATTAGTATAGTGAATCAAACTTTCTTTTCATTGGTACATCTTTTCCCATATCACTTGGCTTTTGACCTATTTCTGTCTTTATATTTAAAGGGCATTTCTTATTGACACCACATTCTTGGGTCTTGCTTTTTTATCCAATCTGATAATTTTTGTCTTTGGAGTGTTTAGACCATTTACATTTAATGGGATTATTGATATGTTTGGATTTAAGTCTATCACCTTCCTCTTTGTTGACCATTTGTCTAATTTTTTCCTTTGTTTCATTTTCTTTCTTTTCTTTCCCCTTTGGAGTGAATATTTTTTTGTTATTCCATTTTACTTTATTTTTTGCTTTTTGTGTTTCTAGTACACATCTTTAACTTATAACAGGCTAGGTCCAAGTGACATAATTACCTCACATATGGCATGAAAACCTTACAACAATATACTTTCATTCCTCCCTACCAGCCCTTGAACCATTGTAGCCATGCATTTTATTTCTACATATGTTATAAACCTCACAATACATTGTTATTATTTTTGCTTCCAACAATAATTTATCCTTTAAATATATTTAAACAATAAGAAAAACTTACATTTATTCATGTAGTTACCATTTCAGTACTCTGCATTCCTTTGCTTAGATCCAGATTTCCATCTGGTATCATTTGCTTCTGCCTAGAGGACTTCAACTTTTCTTATAGTGCAGGTATGCAGGTGGTGAGTTCTTTCAGCTCTCTTCAATAAAGCCTTTAGTTGCCTTTGGTTATTAAATACATTTTTGCTAGGTATGGGATTTGATTGAGAGTTTTTTTTTTTTATTCACTCAGTACTTTTAAAATGCTGCCTTGCTTTCTTGTAGCTTACATTGTGTCTAACAAAAAATCTGCTGTCACCCATATCTTTGTTCTACTTTACGTGATTTATGTTTCTTTTCTCTGTATCCTTTTGTCTTTATTACAAGCATTAAGCAATTGGATTGTGATGTGCTTTGATGTTGTTTTATTCATGATTCTTGTGCTTGGGATTTTTTGTGCTTCTTGGATGTTGGCTTATAGTTTTCATCAAATTTTGAAAATATTCAGCCATTATTTTTTCAAATATGTTTCCTGCCCCCCTCCACCATCCCATTTCAGGGATTCTAATTACACTTGATATTGTCTTGCAGTACACTGGTGTTCTATTCATTTTTAGCAGGTTGTTATTTTTTTGCATTTTTGTACAGTTTCATGTTTTCAGTTTCACTTGCTTTTCTTCTGCAATGTCTAACTTGCCATTAATCCCATTTAGTGAACTTTACAGCTCAGACATTGTAATTTTCATCTCTGGAAGTTTGATTTGTGTCTTTTTCATATCTTTCATGTTTCTAATTAGCATGCACACTTTTTTCCTCCAGCTTCTTGAACATATGGAATAGTTATAATAACTTTTTAAATGTTTTTCTTTACTAATTCTATCACTTGTGTCATTTCTGAGATGATTGTAAGATTTCTCAACAGTGTAATACTGACATCTTAGGTTGACTAATTCTTTGTTGTGAGGGGATTTCCTGTGCATCATAGGACATTTAACAGAATTCCTGCCTTCCACCCACTATATATCAGTAGTATCTTCAGTCATGACAGTTAGAAATTTCTAAATACATTGACTGATGTTTCCAGGTTGGAGGGGGTGGGAAATCACCCATAGTTGAGAACTAGTGGTTTAGATTGATTGATTTGTCTCCTCATTATGGGTTGTAATTTTTTGCTTCTGTCATGCCAAATGATTTTCATTTGATGCCAGATATTATGATTTTTATCGTATTGGGTACTGGATATTTTTGAATTTCTGTAAATATTATTGAGATTTGTTCTGGGACACACTTAAGTTACTTGGAAATAGTTGAATTCTTTCATTTTTATTTATTGATTTTAAGCTTTATAATTTGGGATCAGACAGCATTTTGTTTAGTACTAATTTTGCCCTGTTATGGAGGCAGAATTTTTCTGAAGTATTCTGTCGGATATTCCAAGTTTTATGAGGGTTATCACTCTGGGTGATGGGAAGAGCAACTATTACTGACCTTGTGTGAGCTTCTGGGATTATTTCCCCTAATCCTTTTATGTAGTTCTTTCTCCAACCTTGGGTAGTTTCTTCACATGCATGAACTGATAAATACTTGGCTGAAGATTCGAGGGGATCCTATGTGTATCTTGAGAGTTCTCGCTATTTATGTGCTGCCTTTTCTCTAGTACTGTTTTTTGAAATCTCTAATCACCTTTTCCTGCCCAGACCCCCTATCACGTCTGCTCAACTTAGAAGATATTGCCCCCTACCATTCTCTGTCATAGTCCCTCTTTATGTCGCTCAGTGTGCTTCCTAATTTTAGTTTTTGAATGTACTTATTAGAGTACTCAGTCATTGTTTCTCTCCCATTCTATTATATGAGCTACATGAAGCTGGGTTTTGTTTGCTTTATCACTCACGAAATGGTTGATTTGGGCCCCAAGGACAATGGGAAGGTGTACAGTTCACACTTGTTAGAATTTGTGTTTATAAAGTAGCATCATAATGCAAGGCTGATGGAGATACTGAGTAAACTGCTGTAGAGTCGAGTCTCCAGCCATGTGCGTCAGTCCCCTGGGCATCACCGAGTACAAACAACACCTCATTCTGGGTAGAGAGTGACTAATGACAGTCCCCACACTGCCTTGTCAGCTTTGGCAATCAGAATAAGGTAGGGCATCATTCAACCCAGTTTGATGCCACTTGTGGTATGATTTCTTGGCTTTGGAACTCTATCAATGGTATGTACTGATTAGTTTCAGGGCCTCTGGCATGTGACAAACCTTTTGTCCTTCTTCCCTTGTGTCCCTTGTCTGATTTTAGGTCCCCCAATCCTCTGGTGTGGAACCTTTAACTGGTGCTTCTGTAGAGTCTATGAATTAGGTCTCACTTCCTTCTAGGTCCCCAAGACTCCTTGCCATGCCTGCTCTGCATGTTGGAAGGAAACACTGGTTTCAGTGGCAGGATGGGGAGCTCCTTGCTTTTCCAATTATTTTCTTCTTGGGAGAGCCCTGTCACACATAGTGGCCTGGCCAGGCTTCTGCTCTTCTGAGACACTCCTTTCCTCATTCTGATAAGGACTTCGGGTTTTCTCCTGTGGCAAATTTATGCTTCTCTCCAGCGCCTGTTCCCTCCTCCCTTTCTGCAACCCTTCTAACAGACAGATTCATTTCATTGTATAGCTGTGTCTACTCCTCGTCGATAAATTGCTTTCCCCTGCCTCTCCCAGGCCCTTCCGTTTTATTCCCAGACCTTTCTGGGGGTCTTGTCCTTAATTATTCTGGCTGCTTACCAACTGGGCTTCCTCCCTGTTATTTGTCACGAACTTTGGTGTAATCTCCTTTCTTTTCTCCACCCTTTGCTTTCTTATCATTGTTTTACACATTTGTAACTGTCAAATGTGCTCATTTTTATAAGCCCACAAGTCCTGTCAACTGAAGCATTTCTCCCAAATAACCACAGCAGAAAAAAAATAAATCATTGCTTTTTTCAGTATTCTTCAGCCATCAACTATTTCATCATCAAGCAATTACTAAGATTCAACTGTGTGCAGCCCCCTGGGTTGGGGGTGAGCACTGGTGATGGTGGTGCAGACAGGGTACTGAAGACCAGAATTATATTTTAGAGTGAATGTGGAACCATGAAGCTTCCAGAGCTGGAACCTTTGTGCTCATACCTCTGCTTTAGGAGGGTAGATTTGACACCACTTTCAACCCTGGACTGAGGAGGAGGATGTCCGGAGATGGGGCAACAAGTGAGGGGAGTATTACAGCAGCCCAGGCAGCCAGTAGGGCAGACCATTGTGCTGAACTTGGGAAGGTCAGAAAGAGAGAGAGAAGGATCAATGCAAGAGAAGTTTCTGAGGTACAGCTCACAGGACTTGGTAGCGATTCGAGCGGAGGGGAGGGGACAATAGTCGAGATGATTGTAATGTTTCAGGCCTGGAAGAGTTGGAGGGTTTCATCCCACTACAGAAGTAGGAGATAGAAGAGGAGAGAGAGGGAGGAAGTGGGGGGCATGGGCTGGGGGCAAGAG
>NW_017731378.1:6271868-6274983 GCF_001890085.2 Hipposideros armiger
GAAGTGATGAGCTCATTTTAGCATCCTGGAATTGCAGTAGCAATGGTTCATTGCCAAAGCATTTGGAAATGTGGGACTGGAGCTCACAGGAGAGGCTAGAGCAGGTTAAGTTTTGAGAGTCATCCAAATAGAAGAGGGAGGTAAACCAGAGGAGCAATCATAAGCATATTAAAAGGCAGCTAAAACTACAGGCAGCTGGTGTGGCCCCCATTGTGGTATGGACGGGTTCTGTGGGCTGTGGGCCTTTAGTTGGGTTGAGCTCCACGGTCAGGAGCTGTCGGCGAGGACTTTTTTAGTGAGGTCCTCTGATCCCGCCCATCGTGTCATTCGTATTTTGTATTTTCATCTTTTCAGTCTCTTTCTATATCTGGGCACTATTTTCATTTGTATTAATAGTCTTCAACCTCAGTGTTTTCCATTTGTTTCATTTGTCATTAGTCTAAAAGTGGAGGGTAGAGTGCAGAATCAATAAAAGCATCAGATGTAAATTTGTGTCTTATTCCTTAAAGGCAGTGAGCGATAACCTCTCTTTGCAAAGCATGCAGGGCAGCAGAGGGGGAATCAGAAATTCCTACTTATTTCCCACTTACACCAAGAAGGAAAATAATTAAACAAAAGTGTTATAGAGACCTGTGTGAACTTGGCCTTCCTAAGAACTTTCCTGTACCACGTGTCCTCTTTACTGGTCCAGAACACTGGTCGTTTCCTGTCTTTTTCTCTGTATCTGTGTCTCACTCGTGTGCTAAAATAAAGAAATGAGGCGAGCTTCGTCAGCTGGTCTCACCAGCTATTTTCATCCCCACTTCACTGAGTTGTGGCTTCGCTGGCAAGGAAAGAGTCCCTCTGCTCTCGGCATGCGTGCCTCCACGCCTGTACACACTTACACACATGTCAGAGGGAGCGTATGGGAGGCTCTCTCTGCTGGCTAGCTTTGCCAAGGCCGTTGAATTAAGCAGGCAATTTCCTCTCACTTTGTCTCTCTGTAAATTTACCAAGCATATGGTATGAGGAGAGTTCTTGGATTATAAATAAACAACACTGCTCATAAATCTCAGAGCTTTTGTTTTTCCCTCCAATGGGAATAAATAGAATTCCATAGATTTGTAACTTGAGAAAAATGTGTTGGAGAAGAAGAGAATATCTTTCTCTATGTATATAAATATTACTCCCTCCCCCCCACCCCCCTTTCTCCTTAGGCAGTGTCTTTTGGTACCAAGAGTCAGCTACCTGGCTGGGGTCCATTAATTTTTTTATTGCTGCCATTTTCCAACCTGGAAGTAACCTGTTGCTTTAGGCAACCTGAGTATGGCTACATGGGCTTGGCCAGATTGGGCTGACCTGATGGGTTTGGTGCATCTTTTCCCCTACTGGAGATATCAGTTACCCTCTTTATAGGACACATGCTTCCTCACTGGCCTTGTGGGTAAGGAAGTGAAATGGTGGATGGTTCCCATGCTTTTCTGGAAGAAACCTAGCTTGAGCATCATGGATGTCAGTCCATTGAGTAAGCTGCAGCTTGGCCACTCTTAAACTGCAGATATTTTTAAGTCATGAAGAATCACAATATTTGTCAGCCCCTTTGTTTGCTTTCCTCCTACTAAAACTACAGTGAATCAGATGGGCATGCCAGCCATCGAGGACAAATGCCAGAATAGTGTCCTGGGACTGGGGCAGTTCAGGCAAGGGCTATTTCAAAGGAGGCATCGTTCAAAGTGTGAGTGTAGATTTTGGCCTAGGAGGAATGCTGAATGTTGGTGCTGCTAGATCTGCAGGAGGTAATGGAAGCTCATGGTGGGGAGGGGTCAAGTAGGCAGTGTCAGAGGGCAAGGATCAGTAGACTGTGACCCATGGGCCAAATCCAGCTTTTACTTTTTGAATGGTTGAAAACAAGTCAAAAGAATATACTACATTATGACACCTTAAAAATAAGAGCAATTCAAATTTTAGTGTCCGTGAATAAAGTGTTATTGAGACTTAGCCAGGCTCATCTGTTTATGTATTGTCTGTGACTGTTCTTGTGCTACAATGGCTGAGCGAGTAGCTGTAACAGAGACCATATGCCCAATGAAATCCAAAGTATTTGCTACCTGGCCCTGTACAGAAAAATGTTTACTGTCCCCTGGCCTAGGGACCCAGGAATTATAATTGGAATTGTGGAGGGCAAGTTCAGGGGAAGCAATAGGTTGAAATCTGAGCTCTGAATCCCAGCATGCTGGGTTCACATTGGCAGGGGGCTGCCCATAAAGCAGTGTTAAAAATGCAGTCCTGGGACAAACACCCATCCCCTGAGGATGTCGAAGCAATGATGCCTTTAGCTTTTTGGGGATTTAGGAGACTAGGGTTACTCTTTGAGACAGTTTGTCCAAGAGGTAAAGATCTAAGGGGCCATCATATTTCATTCCATCCTAGATCCTTGTTCTCATCTACCAAACAATCTTCAACTAAAATAATTCACCTAAAGAAATTGAACAGTCAATACTTTGCCCATGATTTTGTGTTGTCCAACAATGATCTCAGTGAATGCATTTTGCTTAACCCAAAGAGATGAGTATCTATATGTGGAAGTTGAAGCACTGGACAGACTGTTGGGGAACATTTTTTTGAGATGGAGAGACTTCAGACATCACAATATATCCAGCCATTAAGATCAGTTCTATTAAAATCTGTAAGCTTCTTTAAAAGTAATTCAGATAGTTCAAGTTATTTACTTTTCTTTAAGGAATAGGTAGTTTTTACTCTGAAAAGCTATATTAAATTTCAAGATTTTTTATTTCTTTGGTATGATTCTCCTAATGATCTACTTAATGACCCTCTTACTCATTTTATAGTTTGGTAAACTATGGGATGATAGGGTATTAGGGGTCAGGGAAGGAAGCTAGAGAGAAAACTCTTTTATTTTCCTCTTGTGAGTCCAGAACAGTCTTCTTTGCAGGTGCAGCATTGTTGGGTGGTCCTGAGAATAGAATACTTTAAGCAAGTTCTGAAGTCAAGTAGATCGGGTTTTAAACACTCACTTTGGCAGGTATCAGATATGTAAACTTTAGCAAGTCACTTAGCCTCTCTGAGACTCTTTCCTTCCCTCCCATTCCTTCTTCCTTTCCCTTCCTTCCTTCCT
>NW_017731378.1:6275013-6304778 GCF_001890085.2 Hipposideros armiger
TTCCTTCCTTCCTTCCTTCCTCCCTCCCTCCCTCCCTCTCTCCCTCCTTCCTTCCTTCCACAATTTTTTTTACTGTGATAAAATATACATACATCAATGTACCATTTTAGCTTCTTTTAATGGTGTAATTCAGTGATACTAAATATATTCACAATGTTGTGCAATCATCACCACCATCCATTTGCAGAACTTACATAGATTTTAGAGTAGAGGTTTTTAACCACTTTGGAGATCAAATTTGTTAAACACTTTCTTTCCTTTCTTTCTTTCTTTCTTTCTTTCTTTCTTTCTTTCTTTCTTTCTTTCTTTCTTTCTTTCTTTCTTTCTTTCTTTCTCTCTCTCTCTCTCTCTTTCTCTCTTTATTTATGTGAGAACAGTTAAGTTCTGCTCTCTTAGCAGATTTCAATTATACAATACATGTTATACATTAGATTCTCAGATATTGTCCATCTTATAACTGAAAGTTCATATTCTTTTACCAGTCTCTCCCTATTCCCCCTATGTCTCCACCCAGGCCTTGGAAATCTCTGTTCTACTCTCTGTTTTTGTGAGTTTGACCTTTTAAATTATTTTAGATTCCACATATAAGCAGTATGTATCATACAGTATCTGTCTTTCTCTGACTGGCTTCTTCAATGTAGCATAATGCCCTTCAGTTTCATCCACGTTGTCACAAATGGCAGGATTTTCTTCTTTTTAAGGCTGAATAATATTCCGTTGGGTATGTACAGATAGATACAGAGAGAGTGAGATAAATATATCTATATATCATATTTCTTTATCCATTCATCCATTGACAGACCCTTAGTTTGTTTCCATACCCTGGCTATTGTGAAAAATGCTGCAATGAATGTGGGAGTGCAGATATCTCTTCGAGAGCCTGTTTCATTTCCTTTGAATATATACCCAGAATTGGGATTGCTGGATCGTATGGTTGTTCTATGTTCAGTTTTAAAAGGAAACTCCATATTGGTTTCCAAAGTACTGTGCCAGTTCACATTTCCACCAACAGTGTACAAGGGTTCCTTTTACTTCCTTCTTAGGTGTGAGGTGATAATTATGGTTTTGCTTTGCATTTTCCTGATGATTAGTGATGTTGAGCATCTTTTCATGTACCTTCCGGTCATCTGTATGTCTTGGGGAAAAAAATGTCTATTCAGGTTCTTCGCCCATTTGTTAATTGGGCTGTTTTTTTCTATTGAGTTGTATGAGTCCTTTATATTTTTTATATTAACCTCTTATCGGATATGTGGAATAAAAATATTTTCTCCCATCTCATAGGTTGCTTTTTCATTTTGTTGATGGTTTGATTCGCTCTGCAGAAAATTTCTGGTTTGATATAGTCCTATTTGTTTATTTTTTCTTTTATTGCTTTTGCTTTTAGTGTAAAATCCAAAAGATCATTGTCAAGACCAGGGGTCGGCAAACTGCGGCTCGTGAGCCACATGTGGCTCTTTGAGTATGTACATGTGGCTCTGAAGTAAAATTGAAAATGAAAATAAAACTATCATAGTTTCATTTATGAAATTTTTAAAGGATATTATTCACATAATGGTGATTTCATTTGTTTTATGGCTTGCAAATAATTTTTAAATTATTGTGAAAGACAGGATTGGCTCTTCTGTCTCAAAAGTTTGCCAACCCCTGATCAAGATCATCATCAAGAAAATTACCACTTATATTTATTTACTTCTGAGCATTTTATAGTTTCAAGTTTTTTTATCTTTATTACATTTATTAGGGTGACATTGGTCAGTAAAATTATATAGGGTTCAAGCATACATTTCTATAATATGTCATCTATATATCACATTGTGTGCTCACCACCCAGAGTCAGTTGTCCTTCCATCACCATATATTTGACCTCCTTTTCTCTCTTCCACCACCCCTATCCCCCTTACCATCTGGTAACCATTAAACTGTGTCTCTGAGTTTTGTTTCTTTGTTTGTCTTATTTGTTTGTTGCTTTCAGTTTTATATGCCACATATGAGTGAAGTCATATGGTTCTCGACTTTTTCTGTCTGAACTATTTCTCTTAGCATGATAATCTCAAGACCCATCCATGTTGTCGCAAATGACAGTATTTCATCTTTTCTTATGGCCAAGTAATATTCTATTATGTATATGTACCACATCTTTTTTTATCTAGTCATCTTTCAAAGGGCACTTTGGTTGTTTCTATGTCTTGACCACTGTGAATAATGCTGCAATGAACATAGGGGTACATCTATCTTTACAGATAAATGTTTCTGTATTTTTTAGGTAGATACCCAGAAAATGGATTGCTGGGTTATATGGTAATTTTTTTCTTAATTTTTTTGAGGAACCTCTATACTGTTTTCCATAGTGGATATACCAATGTACATTCTTACCACCAGTGTATGAGGGTTCCTTTTTCTCCACAACCTCTCCAACACTTGTTATGACTTGTCTGGTTGATAACAGCCATTCTAACAGGTGTGAGGTGGTATCTCACTGTGGTACGATTTGCATGTTTCTAATGGATTGTGAAGTTGAGCATTTTTTTAATATATCTGTTGGCCATTTATATGCCTTTTTGGGAGAAGTGTCTGTTCAGGTCCTCTGCCCATTTTTTAATTGGATTATTTGTTTTCTTGTTGTTGAGTTGTACGAGTTCTTTATATGTTTTGGATATTAGTCCTTTATCAGAAGTGTTGTTTGCAAATATCTTCTTCCATTTGGTTGGTTGCCTGTTTGTTCTGTTTATGGTTACTTTTGCTGTAGTGTTCTTTGATATAGTTCTGTATCAAACTAAAAAGCTTCTGGTTTCAAGTTTTTAATCCATTTTGAGTAGATTTTTGTGTATATTGTAAGGGGTCCAGTTTTATTCTTTTGCATGTGACTATCCAATTTTCTCAGTATCATTAATTGAGGAAACTATTCTTTTCTCCATTGTATATTCTTGGTTCCTTTGTCAAAAATTAGTTGACCATTTATGCATGGGTATATTTCTGGATTCTCTATTTGGTTCATTGATATGTGTATCTGTTTTATGCCAATAACATACTCTTTTGATTATTATAGTTTTGTAATATAGTTTGAGATAGATAGTATGATAGCTCCAGCTTTGTTTGTTTTATTCAAAATTGCTTTGGCTATTTCTGGTCTTTTGTGGTTGTATATAAATTTTAGGGTTCTTTTTTATAATTCTGTGTAAAATACTTTTGGAATTGTGATAGGGTTTGCATGGAATCTCTTTAGATCACTTTGGGTAGTATGGACATCTTAACAATATTAATTCTTCTAGTCTATAAAAAAAGAATATTTATTTGTGTCTTCTTCAATGTCTTTCATTAATGTTTTATAGTTTTTAGCGTATAGATCTTTCACCCCCTTGGTTAAATTTATTCCTAAGTGTTTATTCTTTTTGATGCAATTATAAATGGGAATATTTCCTAATTTGTCTTTCTGATAGTTCATTGTTAATATATAGAAATACAACAGAGCTTTCATATAAATTTTGTATCCTCCACTTTACTGAATTTGTTCATTCATTCTAATAGTTTTCTGTTGTAATATTGAGGGGTTTCTATATATAAGGTCATGCCATCTGCAAACAGAGACAATTTTACTTTTTTTTCCAATTTAGATGCCTTTTATTTCTCTTTCTTGCCTTATAGCTCTGGCTGGGACTTCCAGTACTATATAGAGTGAGAGTGGTGAAGTCCTTGTCTTGTTCCTGATCTTAGAGAGAAAGTTTTCAGCTTTTCACCATTGAGTAATCATCAGTAACATCATTAACTGTGGTCTTTTCATATGTGGACTTTATTATGTTGAATTACATTCCTGCCATACCCAGTTTGTTGACAGTTGTTGTGTGCAGGATGCGTGTTTTTTTTTTTTCCCATGAAAGGATAGCAAAAGAACCTAGATTTTTGTTTTATTTGATATCTTGGGGAAAAAGGAAAAAAACCCCACTTATGTTAATATAAAGTTTCTAACGCATTTTGTTTTCCTTTTATTGTGTTGTTTTGACCACCTACAATAGCACCAGGCAAACATCATAGCATCATAGCATCATATTCACTGCATAACCATTTGTCAAATTAATAGGTAACCAAAAAATTATATTTCTGTTCATTTGGTGGGTGGGATGTGTTTCTGAGCATCTAAAGTGAGCTCAGATCTCAGGAGCAAGAAGTCATTAGCTGGTCAGTCTTTTGTGTATAAGATAAAATAATCATTTCAAAGTTCTGAAACCTCAACATTATGTTCCTGTGGCAGAGATTGATTTGATATTAACTAACTGTTTCATCTCAGTCCGGGACAAACAGATAGGTTGCATTCTTTCATTGAGATATAGCCATGTGACTAAACTCTGTCCCATGGAATCGGCTGGAAATGGTGGATGCCACATCTATACCAGGTCAAAATACTGCTTGCATCATTCTTCATGCTCACTCATTTACCCATCCGTCAGTTCAATCAAGAATTCCCAAGGTCTAGAGGATAGCAGAACCTCTGTGAAATGACCCTGGGTCTCCAAATGACTGAAGAGAGCAGAATCCCTCTTAACATAGTGTTAGGTCACTGAAATGTTGGTGGCATTTGCTATTTCTCTTAGCTACCTTGATGCAGACAATGGATGAAATGCATATACAGCTCCCCTATTCCTACTGTTGCTTTGTTCTCTGGCCAGAATGTCTATTTATGATTCCCAAGATACGCTGTGTTTTTCCAGCATCTAGCATAGTGCCCTTCACATCATGGGCACTCAATAAACATCTGTTGATTGATATCTGGGTCAAAGAATGAAATAGCAGCTTCCTATAAAATGCAAGCATGTTTTATGTTAGAGCTGGTATTTTGGAGGAAATATACATTTGGGGGTGATTCTCTATGACAAGATTTAGTATACAGCTTTTAAACAGAGAGTTCAGGTTACCTGGAACATTAAAAATAACGTGAAATTTACACACCCTTTCAGGAATATTCCTGCCGTATAAAAGGAAAATTCAGCCATATAGATCCCGAAAAGCGTTAGAACAACATTGCAGATGGGCCCCATTCAGGACAGAGGGCTCCAGGCCAGAATATATGAAGCAGCAATGAATGCCACGGGCCGGAAGAAGTGGCACATCCAGGCCAGGTTTTCCGATCCATATTTAAATGCTTAAAATAGAAAGAGCTCCTTTCCCTACCCCACCCCTTACTTTTAGAAAGCCTTGCCTAGCTTTTCATTCATGCTCTTGCGCCTCTGATAAATTGCATGGCCAATGCTGAAGACTCAGTAAACGACAACTACTTAGCTTTCTGCTGCTTACACAAACAAGGTCAGGAAGTGGAGGGGACGTGAATTATACTCCTGTACAGAGGCTGTGCAGGGGCAGAGAACTGGACTTGTCCAAAGTTGTTTTCTTTCACCCATCAAATATGTTGAACATCATGTCATTGTCTTAATGCTAACCTTCAGAATACTAATAGAAGGCATTTGTTGAGTGTGATATGCCAAGCTTCAGCTTAACATTCCCTTACCCATCGCTGCTACAAGAGAAGTGGTGACCTCCTAGAGAGGTCACCACGCTCCCACATCTGGAATGGCCAGTGACTGGCTGGTATGGGGCACAAAAGCCCGGCCCCTTGCCTTAGGATGGGCCGAGTGTGTGGTGAGAGTTATGTGTCAAAGCACCCCCGTGGACCAGGCTTTACCTGGAGCCACATCCTGGCTTCTCTGCTGCACCTTCCCCATCTTGCCTCCCTCTCTACTGTAAGGTTTTACCTAAAAGCACTCCATCAGTTATTCTTGAGCTTCCAAATAGCTGACTCAGGCTCTGATTCTAGGGGACTCAGCCTAGGATGTTTTTCTTATCTTTTCGAAGTAAATTTATAGTCTGTTCCAGAGATGCTGGCTTCACTCTTATTTCTGTCAGCTGTAACACTATTCTCTTAGGCACTCAGGCTTGGAGTCTTTAAGCTATCTTTACCTGATCCTTAGCCTTCATTTCTGCCCAATGTCCAATAAACAGGTTATGTTTCTTCTCTCCATCCATCTTTCATTTTTTACAACCCACTGTCATCAGGGTAGTGAGATAGTTTCCGAATAAGTCTTTCTACAGCTTCAGGAGAACATGCTTCACCAATCTATCATATACATCACCAACAGGTTAGTCTTTCCAAACAGGCTTTTATCATATTCCTGCCCTATTCAAGAACTTTTGAAGCCCCCATTGCTTATAAGATAAAGTCCACATTCCTTAGCAGATACAACTTATATAAACTTACTGCCTTTTCTGCCCATGTGAGAACATGTCTCTCAGTCTTGGCCCGTCTCCTAACAATCTGCAGATATTTGCATATTTCAGGTTCCAAGCCTTTGGACATGCTCTTTGTCTTCTTTGGGGCTCCCAATACTCTACCTTTTCCTTAAAGCTCACCTCTTCCATGGAGTCTTCCTATCTTTTCACTGAGCTCTTCTAGCTCTGTTATTGTCTTCATCATGGTCTTTTCATCATCATAATCATCATCGTTATCATAATCATTGTCATCATCATATTCATTACGGCCATCATTATTAAGAACCTGTAATATGCCTGACATTGTGATAAATGCTCTATGTGCATTTCTTCATTGATTCTTCATTCAGTTCTCAACCTGTGAGGTACTTAGTTAAGGTGATTTCGCCTATACTATAGATGAGAAAGCTGCAGTTCAAAGACATAAAGTGACTTGCCCAAGATCACATAGTTAGTGAGGGGTGTGGAGCCAGGCCTTGAAACCAACATGTCCTCGACTTCAAAAACTTACACACTTAACCGCTCTGCTATCCTATTGCATTTGGCCCAGCTTCTCCCTACACATTTATCCTTTTTTTTTTAAGATTTTATTGGGGAATTGGGAACAGCCAAGCTGTTGTCCTTCAATCTTAGTTGTAAAGGGCGCAGCTAGCTCAGCTCCAAGTCCAGTTGCCATCCGGCTGCCCATTGGCAGCTTGCAGCTGCTCAGCTCAAGGTGCTGTGTTCAATCTTAGTTGCGGGTGGGTGTCCCACCATCTTATGTAGGAGTAGAATGGGCAACCTTGTTGTTAACAGCATGTGCTCTCACCAGCTGAGCCATCCTGCCTCCTGTTGGCAGCTCAGTGGCAGCTCAGTTTGGGCACAGCTCACTGGTCCATGTGGGAATCAAACCGGTTCCTGCTTGCGCTCTTAATCAACTGAGCGACTCGGCTGGCCCCACATTTATCCTTTATTCATTTATGTATTAAAAATAATGATTGAATGCCAGGGAATGGGCACTAGGGACTCAGTAGGGCCCTTGTCTTCACAGAGTTTTAGCTAATTGTGTTCTTGAGCCCCTTTCCTAATCACCACTTTCCTCCCCAAGCTTCCCCTTCTCTAATTTTTCCAGAAGGGGCTATATCAAAATATCATCTCTGTGCTATGACATTTTATTTTATGTTTTATTGTGCTATGTCATTTTGCTCATCATCTCCTGGTGGTCAGGTGTTGGGTTTAAAATGACATGTGTCATCTTTTGGCCTTCAGGGCTCACTCATGCCTTGCTTTCTAGTTAGTCAATGAAAGATGGTCTTGTCTTACTAGTGATTCTTTCTGAAAGTGTACCTGTAGGCGCCTAAATTAGGTCATCCATGGGCTGATAAACTTTTGGGAAGCCGAACCCTTATTCTAGGGACATGCCCTGGCTGAGGCAGTTTTGCAGAACCTCAGTGGCCTTCAGCGATGGTAGATTTGCATCCTTATAGCATAGATACGCATTTTGGAAGCAACCAGAAGCCATGTGGAGCTTGATCAGATGCACAGAAGGTTGGAGATGGCAGGGACTTTTGAGATCATTAATTCCAACCCTCTCATTTTACAAAGGAGGAGAGTAATCAAACTGTGAATTATTGTTTTTGGTTGGACAAGGAATGCCTGTAACAACAAGATTCTGGAAACCCAATAGACCAGAACTTATAGGCTTGCTGAATGCTTAAGTTTGAGCCACTGGAGACAGTTAATAGCATCATGTCACTGCCAGTGCTGGTGTTTGTTAATGGGCTAAGAAACGCTCTGTTCCCAAGCAGGAATCTGGCTCTTCTTAACACCTCAACTTGCCTAGTTGAGCACTACTTTTCCTCCAGGGGACCAACCCATCTGAGGAAAGGTGCTGAGCTCCAGCACCCTGAAAGGACCTGGTTCTGAGGAATATCTGTGTATGTTCAGGGGTGGGGGAGGCGGGGACTGAGAGGGGACTGGCTTCCAGAGCCAAGGTTTCTACAGGCTTTCACATGGATTGGCAATGACGGTCTTTTGGTAAACGAGCACACAAAAGAATAAAATTGCTGTCTTCTCTTTTCAGTGATACTTTTGGACTTTTGACCTGGGCTTATGCAACCTTTATGTTCCAAAGACCCCAGATCTAGATGTCTGGGATAAAATATCTTTCTGTTTAATAGATTGCTTAGACTATAGGAAGTACCTGTCTTCATTACATGAAGTCATTCTTGTTTTCCAGAGGGGAAGTAGGGATTGGTGGTAAGATGGCCTTAGGAAGGAATGAAAGTGTGTCAGGGAAATAAGCTGATTCTCCCAACAACCCTTCCTGGTGGCAATGATTATGCCTATCTTAGAGATGGGGAAACTGAGGCCCCGAAAAGTAAGACAATATGCCCAGTGTCATGTTGCTAGTAACTGGGAGAATAGGAATTATAGCTTAATTTTGACTGCAAACACGTTCCCTTTTAATACCTTTAATGCCTCCTGGTGGGAAATACCTTCAGAGATCCCCTGAAAGGATGAATCAGTGAAACCCATACCATGTGATACTTTGTGAAGCAGAAACTCAGTTACCACTGCTTCAGTAAGAACCAAGCATTCTAGTCGAGCATATGGGATTTGGAATCAGTTGACCAGGGCTCAAGGTCCAGCACTGTCACTAACTTTCACTGAGTCTCTATTTCTTCATTTTTATGACAAAGGTAAAATACCTATGTCAAAGGGTCATTGTGAGAATTAAATGAAATATTTCAAGAGAAAGTATTTTGTATAGAGCACTATGCAAATGTCAGTTACGTAAATGCCACAGTGATTTAGGGTGACACTCTTCCGAGAAATCAATTACTGAGCCCAAGTGTTTGCCAAAGGCTTGATCCCTGACCTCAAGAAGCTTATAGTTTTGGTGGGGACAGGAGACTATGAAAATCAGAGGTATAGGCCAAATTGTTCTGGGGTGATATAAAAGCAACGGGGAATCAGGGAAGGGAAGATCACTGGAGGACAGGGTAGAGGCGAAAGCTGCACACAGGGGCTGGAGTTGAACTTTAAAAGGTCTGGACAGGAAGAGTGTTTGCAGTGAAGGGAGATCTGTGAGACATCCATACCTTTTAATTGAAAACAAAACAAAACATAAAAAGCTTTTTGTAAGCTTCAGTTCTCTTGGGATCCAGTAGTTGGTTGGCCTAGAGCAGCAGTTCTCAAAGTGAGGTCCTGGGACCCCTAGGTCATGTGCATGACCCTTTTTGAGGAGTAATGAAGTCAAAACTGTTTTCTAATAAATAATAAAACATTATTTTCCCTGTTTTATTCTCATTTTCTCAAGAGGGTACAGTGGAGTTTTCTAGAAGCTGTATGACTTATGTGATAGCATAACAGATTAAAGGCAGGAAAACATGAGAATCCAACAGTTGTTTTTCATAAAACTATGTTATTTATGTGTTATTATTTATGTTAAAATGAATTAATGAGTATTGTAAAATTTTATCAAATGTAATTTCTAATATACTACATGTTGATAGATGTAACATATGAATTGAATCTCTTAGAGTCCTCAATGCTTTTCATTTTTTTTACTTTTTATTTTTATTTTTTTATTATTCTTTTTTTTGTCTTGTTTTATTTTGGTTATTTTCCCTCAATACTTTTTAGAAGTATGAAGGAGTCCTCCATCATAAAAGTTTGAGAACCACTTTTAAAGACAGTATTCTGGTGTGACGGCACAGTTAAGGTCTCACATATTTTTATAATGTTTTGGTGCCAAGGTATATATGTCCTTCAGGCATCTTGGAACACCTGTGCCCAGACTCTTCAAAACGATAATGCCCCATGTTGACAAGAATGCAGGGAAATGGTTATTCCCATGTATTGTTAGTAGAAGTGCAAATTGACCAGGATATTTCTGTAGAACGGTTTATAACAAGAACCTTAATGATAATTTTTACCCTTTGAATGAATAATTGCACTTACATGAATTTATTCTAAGGCAAAAAATAAATATCTATACAAAGATTTATGTTCAAGAATAAACATTAGCATTCTTGAATGTAAAAATTTGGTCAGAAACTGACCAACTGGCCAAGAAGGGAGTTAAAGTAAATTATGATACATTGAAATGTTGAAGACTTTTTACAGTTGAAGAATATTTAACAACATGGGGAAATGCTTACAATATTATGTTAAGTAAAAAAGCAAAACACCAAACTGTATACAAAAAATGACTCCAAATTTTATAAATACACCCATGCACACAGATTACAGAAACAACACACCAAAATATTAACTGAGTTTTTCTCTGAGTGGTGCTATAATTGATGTCTATATTGCACATTGTCCTTTTCTATATTTTATGGTATTTCCACCATAAATTTTCAGTACTTTTTTCTTTTAAAAAGACCCTAGAGTGTGACATTCATTTTAGCTAAGGTCGTGGGAATCAATCTACTGAACCAGCCCCTGTCACCTGGGGTTCAGGTGAGGGCTGCCTCAGATCCTGGAGGGGCATTTTTCTAAGGGGCACAGTGATGGTTTAAGGAATACTCTGTGACTGGAGAATAAAACCAACTTCTAGCTAATTGCTCTTTCCCACTTAGCCTTTCAAAAGGAAGCTTAAAAAAACTGGGATTGGTTTTGGCACCCTACAGCTCTGGTCTATTGTCAAGGGCAATTTGAGTGTAGAAGGTGGGGTCCAACAAGGCAATTGTTTAAATAATGTCATGCAGTTGGCACAGTGCAGGGAGCAGAGCAGTCTGTGCCTCTTTCTTTTAAAGGAAAAGATGCATGAGACCTCAGGAGGCTGGGCCCATGTGGAGATGGGGTGACTATGGTGTAAGAGCCTCAAATAGGAGAGCATGCAATTCTTTCCTTGATGTCTGGGGACTTTCTCTTTTTTTTCCTGCATTGAGAGATGTCAGGTGTTGGAAGACTTTAGCCTTCTTTCTCCTTTGAATGACCAGTAGGATAACTGATAGAGCCAGAGCTGCAGAAAGGAACATCTGCCTTGTTGTTAGAGAGTATTTCTACCATCGGAAGGGAATGAGTCTGAATGTGACTATTTCAGTCCCTGGAGTACATTTGCTCAATTTTGAGTATCTACTCTGCCTGGCATTATTCAGCATGCGTTAGGGATTTAAAAAAGACACCCAAGGTAGTCCCTTGACCTCAGAGAACTTATTCTGTGTGGAGGAAGAAGCCTCATGCATAAAAATTTACATAATGACATAAAACAACAGCAGATGAGCAGAGAGGTATATCCCCAGGGAGCAGGTACAATGCCCCCAGAGAGTGACACAGATGCCGGGTGCTAGGAAGCCAGAAGCAGGAGAGTTAGAGACTCATGGAGGAGGATAGCTGCAAAAGAAGAAGTTCTCACCTCTTCATGGCTGACTGCTTCCGTGAGGAATAGACTTGCATTCATTGATGAAATAATTAATGCATTGAGTGCCTACCTCGTGCTAGGCATTGGGCTTATCCCTGGGAAGAAAAAGATTTATAAATAAACGGGGCACCGAATTTAGCTTCTCTCGGTTAGAGAGATGGCCTAAAGCCCCTCCATCGGTTCACATTTCTCCATTAGGCAGCTACCCATTTTATCCTGGGGTTTCTGGATGTGCCCAAACAGACCTAATTGCGTGCATGTCAGAGGGACCCAACTGGCTGCATGTCATTTTAAAGGGAAATGGTAAACATCCACTTCCCAGGCAGAGATGCCTTGCTACAACTGTCCAGAACCTTCTAATTCATGCCTCATTATTATTTTTGTTTTCCCCAGGAAAACTTAGTGAAAAAAGTTGAGTCCGTTTTCCCTAGGCTTTAATTTGTATGTGTTGGCCACCTGCTGGAGGCTATCTGTGATTATGCGCAGCAACTCCGTGTGCCTTTTGGTAGCTTACTGCTGATATGGTGGGAATGAGATGACATTAGCTGTTCACTGGTGCTTATGTAACTATAACTCAGCTGCTATCTGCCCAGAAATATATGGTGCAATTCCTCTGCCGATGATTACATTATTGTCCTACCACGGAGCCTCCCAACAACTGACAGTGAAGTGAACTCCATGATATTAGGGCTATTTAAGCTTCACAGTAATCCTGTGAAGGCAATATTTATATTCCCATTGAGCAGATATGAAACATGAGACTTATGTAATTAGCCTGAGGTTCCACAGGCTGGATTTGAAACAAAATCTGCTTGACTCTGAAATGAATCCTCTTATGATTATGTTGGGCTGCCTTTTTGAATGCAAAATAGTTATCTATAATAGAGTTCCTCTACGGATGTGTTAATTTACTGTTCTGCATTGTAACTGCTCAGTAACAATTCACTTTATTGCTATTATTTTTAACTACAGGAGTGATACATGAATACTTGTTTTTGTTTTAAAACATTGCAACATTACAAATAAACTCAGGTCCCTATAGCCACCCCTCCCCACCCCACCCCAGTCTCCTACCCAGAGTTAACTTCCATTATCAGCTATCTGTGTATTCCTCTAGAATTTTTAAAATGCACTTGTGTACACACACACATATAAACCTAATGGAAATATATTGTTTTGTTTGGGTATACTGTTTGTATATTTAGTATATTTATTATTCAATTGCCTTTTTCATTTAATAATATGTCTTAGAGACATTTCCAGATACCCACCTTATTATTTAATGCTCTTATATCATGTGTGTGTGTGTGTGTGTGTGTGTGTGTGTGAAATACACTATATTTTATTAGGGTTTCTTCTAATGAACAAAGGTACGGTGAATTATGGGATGTCACATCTTCCTGGGGGTCTGCTCGTGTCTTCTTTTCTCTGGAGGGCTTCTTTCTGCCCCCCCACCCCTTATTTGTATGACACAAATAGGCCTCTTGGCTGATGGGATTGAGATCTTTTGGCATTTTGATCCCTCAAATGACAACCCGACCAACCCTATTGTCTGAGCTGAGGTTCTTGAGTAAGAACAGAAGTGCTCACACAGTGAGAAAGAAAGACCATGAATTAGAATGTTTGGCTAACCCTACACACCCCGACCTTCCCTCCTAGATCTGCGTTGGGATTCTGTGGCTCTTGGTTCTGCGTTTTATCTGCTATAAGCCATGAATTCTGCATGGTCTGGTTTCCAGAGTCAGCTAACCTCCGATTTTCTGCATTTGGAACCCAGTTGATGGCTCTCATTCAAATAGCTGGGGCAGGAAGACATAGAGACGAATTAATTACCCTGTATCAGTGTGCCTCTCTCTGTGAGACTACATAATGTAGCTGAGGAGTCAGATAATGTGAAGAGGTTACTGAGAGCTTTGTGAGCTTCTGCCTTGGCATCAGCCTGCCTGTGGTTTTTCTGAAGCAGAGGGTGGGGCCATAACCCTGGAAGCTATTTAAATCACTTGCTTTCAGCTTGAGGTCTGAAATTAGTTATATGGCTTGTTATTTGTGGTCAGGCTGGGCTTCTGCCACTGTAGAGATACAAGTTAATGTGGCTTGGGGCATTGGCCCTGAGATGAGGAGTTGAACAGGCCAGAGGGGAGCATCTGTGGTTTTCCCATTTCAATCATAAAAACTCTCTGGGCAGCCATTGGTCTAGAGCTGTGCTGTGGAAACTTCAGATCTTGACCTTGGAATGGGCTATGGTTCACCACACCCTGGAGCCCCTAATTGCCTATGGGCTTTGATTGCTGACTGTCAGTGGCATACACTCAGGGGAATGACTGGTGGGTGCTCCCCAGAGCCTGGAGCTCAGAAGCATGGTTTGTCTTTTGATTCCCAGGCAGCTGGCCATAGTGGACCATCACGATGACAAATGGAAACAGTGGCCAAGGATTCTCTAATGATTTATTTGGCATCCACATGCAGCACCCTTTGTTAAGTTTAAGGTGTCTAAATCAAGGAAAAGAAAACACGGTGATTGACCTTGAAGAAACTACAATCTGGGGTGTTCATAAAAATGACGGCCATAAGCACTTATGGGACGAGGGCCTTCATCCGATGCTAGGCCAGGCATCTTACTAGTCTTCACTCAGTCCCCATGACAACAGCCCAGTGTCTGAGTGGAGGGTGGTAGAAGTTGAACTCACATCTATTTCTTCCGGCTCTAATTGTCCTTTGCACTACTCCCATCTTCCCCGTTTTCTCTACCGAGAGCTGTGCTCTGTAATTTCAGAGATTCAAAACACATTTCATTTGTTATTTTACTTTTAAGGAGCATTTAGCCATTGCCAAAATGAGTAAAAAATGCATATGCATATTCAGAGAATAAATGGGGATCTCCTAGGTGTTGTTCGTATAAATGCAGAGGAGGGTGTGGGCTGAAGTTGTAGGAAAAGTCTCCATGATGGAATGAATACTGGAGCTGGGAGTCACATAGGAGAAAAGGCGGACAATTGCTCACCGTAAGCTCATTGGGAGAATGGCAAATGGGATGTAAAGTGGGCAGACAATGAAGGTTTTAAATGCCAGGCCTACGCAGGCGTTTTTACCTGATACAGCAGCCAAACAGGGAAGGGTGAGTTAGGGCATCAGCAGCCCTGGAAGGAATCTTGGGACGTTTTCTTAGAGACCAAAGCAGAGTGGAGTGGCTGGGTGGTGGTGGGGTTAGTAGCCGCTGATGTTGCCATCAGATGGGGCAGTGGCTACTAAGTTATCACCACCTGCTTTTGGAAATACAGTTTTATGGTAAACAGCCACACACATTCATTTACATATTGTGTTTGGCACTTTTTTTTTTTTAATCTATAAAGGCAGAGTTGAGTTGTTGTGACAAAGATTGGCATAATGTAAAGTATTTACTATCTGGCCATTTTGTAGAAAACAAGTTTGCTCACCTGAGCTAGAGCTACTCGTAAGTGTCCACAAAGGGGGAAGCAAAGCTTATTTCCTGGCACACAGAAGATAATAGAGAATACATAGATATATGTTAAGAAATGAGCAAAACAAAATAAAATTGCTAACAGGACAAGGAACTATCATGACTGTGGTTATTTGCTAATTTTAGATTATATCACCCAGAAGGGAGTCCATTGTGAAGATGAGAGACTGATAAGAGAAGCAAAGAGTAAAATAAAAGACTTGTAATTTCCCAGTTCATTCTCCGGGGCAAGGAGAAGGGGCTGGGAGGCTTAGGTGGTAAAGGTGGAGAAGGCAGTGGCTGGATGAGGAAAGCAGTGTGCCCACCCTGACCATGAACTTCTGGTGGGTCTGGTGAGAACGGGCGGAGCACCGTCCAGAGTCCTCTCACCTCTGGCAGGAACGTGACATTGGGAACGGGGTGTGGAGCTCCAGCTCAGCTCTACCGGGAAGCTGACTTGGCTGTGTTGGCTGGAAGTTTTTCTTCTCTGTTCTTTTACTTTAAAAATAGCAACCCATATGCTTGTTGCCACCAGCCTCTCCCCCAGAAGCTCACTAGAGGAGTGGGCACTTGCTGGGTAGATGAAAATATATTATAGCCACAACTTAGCTCTGGAAATTGTCATTGAGAGAGTGGCCTTGTGGACCATCCAGGGTTATGACAGGGTGGGCTGGGGTGGTCCTCCTGGAACGCACTGCCTATCCAGAGCTCTTCTGCAGCCTATCAGGATGGGACGAGAGCTCCTGAGTTGTTGAAGGGCTAAGACCAGGAGTCAGGGTCCTGGCACAGGCTCGTCCACCTCTGGGAAGTTGACGAGCGAGGGAATCCAGTCTGCCAGTCAGCATCAGGTACCTGGAGAGGAGTCTGAGCAGCTGGAAGCTGGGAGGTCCAGCCAGACAGCTGGCAGGTGGCTGGTCAGGCAACGGAGCCACAGAGCAGGTGACATACAGTGAGGCAAACCGGAAAACCGGGGCTGGTGCTCAGGAGGCCAGGATTCAGGGCCCCTGCTGCTGGCTGGGCTCCAACACCCTGGAATTCAGGACTCTGGAAAGAGAGGCAGCTGGGACGAGACCAGTCAGGAGCCATGGACTCAGGCTCTGAGAATGAAGAAGTGTCCAGCCGCTGGAGCTGGAGACTAAGGGAGTGTCTCTTTGAAGGGACAACCTCCTTGGAGAAAATGTTGTCAATAATCAGCAAAGTAGAAGTTACACACAGAGTAGGAAGCAGTAATTGCACATCAAGATGTCTCCCCAGAAAAAAATGCACAAAATCTTCACAAATGCACAGAAAGCCATGTACAAGAATGTTCACTGTAACACTGTAATAGCAAATTTTAAAAGAAAGAAAATTATCCGTGGTTGAAAGCTAGACGGTGGTTTATTCATAAGCTGCAGTGGTCTACAGCAGTTTAAATGAATGAATTATGGCCAAGTGTCAGCATGGATAAATCCCTAAAACTGAATGTTCGGCAAAACAAGCAAGCTTTGGAACATGTATCATGTAAGATAAGATTTATGTAGATGGAGAAACTCAAAAAGGTTGTTTATGAACACAAATATTCATTAAATTTAGTAGTGGGCATATGATTGACATCTCATTGTGCTTTTCTGTGTGCTGGAAATAATTCATAAAATAGACGAAGAAAGTAAGAGGCAGGGACACACACACACGCACGCACACACACACACACACACACGTGCGTGCACGCACACACAGGCGCACACACGGCAATGGAATTTTCTGCTGGAATTGAGTAACCTGAGCCAAGGCACGAAGGTTGGATGCCCTGGGCTGTGCGCATGTTACCTGCCGTCTTCCAGGTTAGCTGTGTGTACTGAGCAGCTCAACATGGACTCTGGCACTGTGCTCGGCCCACGGTGGGTGCTCAGTGCATGTGCATGATGGTTCCAGCTTTCTGGAAATTTCTGAACATTTTAGTCTACTGTCAAAATTTGGGGAGGCTAGCTTTAAAATTGGCGAGATGAGCCTGTTTCCTCTAAGTGACCCTACTGGCAATTGTCTGGAGTCACAAGGTGGAGGATGGTCTGCTTTCTTGTAAAAGTGAGTTTTGCAGGCACAGCTCTCTCTGGCAATGGGTCTGAGGTCTCTCTTCCACCTGCCCCCTGCAAAGGGGACCTGCAGAGCCCTGTGGTCAACTAACTCCGTGTGCGGAGTCGATGCTGGAAAGGAGAACCAGGTCGCCTTTGGTCCCATAGGTTCACCGGCTCCTTGAGGTGTCTCTTGTGAGTTGTTTCTGTCAGCCTGAATGAGCAGAGACTGCCCCAGGCATGGTGAAAGCTGAGATGCGGAGAATCCTTTGTTGGGAAGTCCCTACTCTCAATAGCCACTTTTGGTGAAGAACAAGTCAGTGGGAATCTGTTGTGTCGCTTGCAGAAAGAGAGACTGTGCGTGGTGCTAAGCCTTGCCACTTTTGATGAATGTTATT
Source organism: Hipposideros armiger (assembly GCF_001890085.2). Taxonomy (NCBI): domain Eukaryota; kingdom Metazoa; phylum Chordata; class Mammalia; order Chiroptera; family Hipposideridae; genus Hipposideros; species Hipposideros armiger. The sequence continues at coordinate 6,292,525 of NW_017731378.1, forward strand.
TGGATTCGGGAAGGAAATTTGTTTTGACATAAGTCATGCAGGGAGCCCTGTGCATTTAACTCGTATAAGTAAGATGTTTGTTACATACAGTATGAGGAAAAGCCACTAGTTGGAAAACAGCTTAGCACTGTGTTGGTGGGATAGTAAGATTTAAGTTCCAGAAGGAGCCTCTTGTGTTGATGACAGAATGGGGTTTGACAAGATTCCCTTCTTGACCATACTCTAGTCAGGATTCTCAAGCTCTTTTTCAATTAGGCCCTGCCCTTGGATATGTCCTAAGGTCCCAGTTTTAGCAAAATTCCTGCTTAGTCGGTTTATCCAGAATCCCCCACCCTCCATATCTCATCATGCTTAAGATCTGAGCAAATTCCTCAACACCCACGGTGCCCCAGGTGATGTCTGATCACCTTGGCCTGCCTTTAGCATGCATCCTGTCAGGTGAGTTTAGCAAAGAACTATACTAGCCTCTTACTAATGTTTCATTAGCCGACCACAACCATTCTTTATGGCTATAAATTCCTGCTTTTCCTTGTTGTATTCAGAGTTGAATGCAATCTGTATTTCCTACTGCAAGTCCCATTACTGTAATCTACCTATTGTGATAGCCCTGAATGAAGTCTGCCTAACTATTTTAACAAGTGTCAGGTGGGATTTTGCTTTCACAGGCTGAGAGAATTGGCTTGTCTAGGGTAACACTTTGAGGACATTTCAGAATCACTTCTAGAGTCTAGATTTCCAGACTCCAGGTTCAATGTTTTTTCCCTATACCATGATGTCATCATGCCTTTACAAGTATAAACTCAAGAAGCAGTTTATTCTATAAAATGTTTTATTTGGGTTAATAAGAGTATGCAACTGACAGCCCATAGCAATTGTGGCCTGTCTCCTCTTCTGCCTTAGGTAGGATAGGAGCTCAGGGCGATTGGTCTTTTAACCTTAATGCTAGTCTGAGTGAACTATAAATCCTCCTCTGCACCAGATGCTGCTAGTCCTTACCAGGTGTGCAGCATCTAAAAGGTCAGGTGTGTTTTCTCGCTGTGGTATGTGTTGAGTTGCCACTAGACCTTAGCAGTTGGTCAAGAACTTGTGAGAAGGTTTGGGCAATCTCATTCATTTATTCTTGCAAATAAAGACAAAGCAAAACAGTGCAAAAATCAATACATGAATCATTTGCTTTGTACTAGGCATGGTGCAAGACATCTGGGCTGTGACAAGAAACAGCTGTTGCCCTTAGGGAGTGATAGTCAAGGAAGAGGTCACAGAATAAAAATGGAATGACCAAGACAGTAGGGTAAATGCTAAAATAGAAATATGTACAAGATGGTAGAAAGGACAATGTGATTAATTTGGCTTTGGGAAAGTTGGAAGGAGGGCGATGTTGGAGTTGGGTGCTGAAGGTTGGAGACAAATTGACCAAGTAGGGGAAACAGGGCATGGATAATTCAGGCAAAGGGAATGATGTGTGCAGAAAAGGAGGGGGATGAAAATGCAAGACATTCAGGAAAGTTTAATGAGGTTGGAGAGAAAGGGGCAGAGGAGCAAGTGGCTGTAAACAAGTTTAGTAATGGAGGCTGAAGCCAGATTTTACAAGGCTAAGCTTGGCAAACAGAGCATCACAGTGTGCAAGCAGTAAGTAGCCACTATCAGGGAGTGAGGTGGACAGATCTGGGTGGTTGAAATACAACCTGGCGACAGCATAGAGGATGGTGGGAGGGGGAGAAGGTTGAAAGAAGACCATCCACTTGGGAGACTGTGGCAAAAATGATGATGCATGAGGCACAGCATTGGAGAAAGGCTGGAAAGACCAGTGGTCTAAGTTATTTAGGACATAGAATCATTAAGACTTGGGTACTGAGCTAGGCTAGGGAGATAAATGCAAAGAGAATGCTTGAGAGTGATTGCCATGCCTAAGCTAGGAGACAGAATATAAGTCAGGTTTTTGGGACTGATTATTAAAGTTAGCGGACCCAATGACCACGTGGAGCCAGTAGCCTAGGGAGGGATTTGAAATATTAATGTTTATTTATTCAGTAAACGTGCCAAGTGCCCATGATGTGTAAGGCCTGGTTCTGTACATTTTTGGGAAAAGAGAAGCAAATTCTTTTTTTTCATTTATTTTTCAACATTTCAGTATGCTTACATCCTTTAGGATGTTTCTCATGTGTTATATTTTTGAATCCTTACAAACGCCTTGTGAGATTACATTATCCCCACCTTTCAGGTGAGAAACCTGAGGCTCCAACAGGTTAAGTAACTTGCACGTGGTCATGGAACCAGAGAGCTACAGATCTGGGGATGAAACAGATTAACTATGACCGCCCAAAGTTCATGCTTTTTCCCCTCGCCCTAATGTTCTCTGAAGTTCCTTGTCCTTGAGGGGCTTGCGTTGCACTTGGGGAAGTAGAACATAAAGAAAGTAATCATGACAATGTTGAAGAATCAAAAAGAGGCACGCACGTGTGTCTTGGGAGCATAATGGATGGGGACATTGGTTCTGGAGCCGAGGAAAGAGAAGTGGCAATGGGGAAGCCTTAACAGAGGTGAGCATGGGTATTTAAACTGGAGGACATGGAATTTGCCCAGTTGGATGAGGGAGTGGGTAATTCTTAGAGGTCATCACGTAGTGTGGCCACTAGGTTTGTAAAGCTGTGGGTTAGGACAAGAGCAGAGTAGAGTTAGAAGGTCGATGGATGCTGAAGGAAAAGGCAGGGGCAGGAAGTTACCAGGGGAGGCACACAGCCAGAGCCGGGAACTGAGATTTAAGGCGGCATGAAGGCTCCTGTGAAGTCCATTGATCATAGAGAAAATAAACTGACCTCTGTGACTTTCTAAAGCTCAGGTGGGGGAAGTTGTGTGAGTCTAGTCAAGGAAGGCGATCACAGAAAGAGAGGAGGAGAGCCCGCTGACACTGGTGGTTTGAAAAAGGAGGGAGGTGTGGGTGGAGCAGAGGTTGGGGAAGGGAGGAGAAAAGTGGATGGGAGGTTGGGTACTTGAATCTCACTGTTGGACACCCACTCTCCTTCCTCCATCATGGAAAGGTGAGATCGAGAGGAAGGAGCCTAGGACTTGGCCTGCCTTTGTTCTGTTTTGGTGTCAGGTCAGAGCCCTGGAAATCAGGCCCAAATGAGGAGCAGGTAGCCAGCGGGATAATTGGAATGATGAACTGTTGGCAAGCAGCTCAGTGTCATTGGCTTTTCAGCCTGACACATCACTGCGGCTAAGTGAAGCATCAAACCCTCTGCCTGGCGGGGCCTGCTTCGGCTACTGGTCCCCCCAAGCTCCTGGGTATGGCACCTCCTGCCTCTCGGAGGGCCCCCTTGCTTCAAGCTCAGTGGCGGGGGTGTGAAGTTGGTTGCACCTCGGCAACCTCCGGTGACAGTCCAGCCTTCCTCCCTTGTGGCCTTGCACAGCTCCTGCTGGTGGGAACGCGTGCCCCTCCCCAGGGCCATGCAGAGAACCAGGGGCTGGGCATGAGGGAGGTGCCCTCTCCTGCAGCTCCTTTCTCAGTACATCTTCACAGAGGGCAGAAAAGTAGGTCTCTGAGAAAGGCCGGGAGCAAAGGCGTAAGCAGATGCATTAGTCTAATTGCTCTTCTAAAATTAATAGGGATTTTTATCTCTGAAAAACACTGTAAGCACTCATGTGATTTGGGAACAAAGGTGCCAGTCCAAGGGGAGCCTGGCTCCCCCTTAAACACAATCCCCCATCTGGTAAAACAATCTTTCCCTTTCTCTCTTACCTGCAGATCAACGAATTATGGCACCACCTATGAAAAGCTGAATGACAAAGTGGGCCTGAAGACTGTCCTCAGTTACCTCTACGTCAATCCCACCAACAAAAGGAAGGTAAGAGGAGAGGTCAGTGGGTCTGGCACACTCCCTGCGGGTAGCAGAGCTGCCTAGGGCCAGGAGATAAGAAAAAAAAAAAAATAGCCATGGAATTGCTTCTAGAGGGCCTGTTTTATATGTCAAGGTCATCACAGACACTGTTTGTGATTCTACCAATAGCCTTGGTAGTTGTAGCCATTATAATAACAACAGTGAAACATATAACTGTAAGGGGTTCCTCTGTACCAAGGATGGTGCTAAGCTATTTTCACACCCTAGCTCATGTCGTCTTCTCAATGAATCTGTGGGGTAGAAATGATCAGTGTCCCCGTTTTACAGAGGAAAAAACTGAAGCTCAGAGAGATTATGTCATTTGCTAGCCTGAAGTCAGTAGGTAAATAACAGATCTGGAATTTGAGAATCGGTCAGCTTGGCTCCAGACCTGAGTCCTTCTTCAGCTGCCCTCTTGCTGGTCTATTTTCACAGCACTTCTCACAAACAGGGGGTCGGTTTCTGCCAAGGAAAAGAGAGGTGGCTCCTGGATTCATCCTCTTGATCCAGAGCTGCTTCTGAGGAGAGCAGACCTGGCTCCGCCAGACCCTGTGTCTGTCTTTCCTCTTGACTTAACAACCAGGACATAGATGAAATCACATATGGTCTGACTTTGGCCATGGAGTCCCACTGGGAGGAGGGGGCGTGGATTCCATGGAATGATGGACAGGTTTAGAAAATAAATGCTGTGCAATATATTGGCTTTGGGAAGAGGTGGTCTTTTCCCAGCTAGGAAGGCGCTGATATTTAGAAACTGAGGCAGGCCTGGCCCCGGTAAACACACCAGGCATAGACGAGGCTATTTCAGTGTTTCTGAAAGGTTGAAAATGGCGCTCCCAAGCTCTCCTCTTGCAGACTGATTCGCGTGCCCCAGTGGTTTTGTAAACTTTCCCTTCAGTGAGGTAAGTTCAGATGTCAGCTCGCCATTGTGCAAATGTCCCTGATCTCCGGCTCCAACTCAGTTGAGTCCAGTAACTTAGAATGATGACTGTTTATGTGGCTCAAAGCAGCTTTGACTCAAATCCTTAGCATCACAACTCTCAGCCCCACTCCTTCTCCCCACTTCTACCTCCCATGTCCCTAAGTATCCCCAGCAAAGGGTGGGAGCAGATGTGGTGAATCCTGGTTCAGGGTTGGTGATGGATGACAAAGATGCAGCAGCTCCAGGAGTCCCCCAGACTTGAGGGCTCCCCGGACCTGACACTGTGCCCACCAGTCAAGTGCCTAAGCCCTGATCATCAGGATGGCTATTTAGGCACCTGTTACTGGTTTTAGCTGAGTAGTTTTGTTTCTCTTTGTGCAAAAACATTGCCGTTTTCATGTTGTTCGGTGTTATTATTTGAATTACTGCATGTTAGAGGTGGAAGCGATCATAGATTTCACTGATGCAAACAGTTATTAATTGTTTTTGAACTTCAGTTCTTTTGCAAAAGTGTTTAAAGCTCTAGACTTCTTTCTAGAAATATGCCCCTGCACACAAAAATTTGAAAACAATTTTTAGGGGTTTGTGAATAGCTTGAGTCCCAGCCATGGACCAAAGATGTTCGTAGAGTCTCAGTTAAGAATCTTTATACCAATTGCCTCATTTCACAGATGAGAAAATGGAAGCCAAAAAAGCCCAGGTAAAGAGCTTTACATAGGCAGGTAAAACATGGAGTCAGGTTAGAGCCCAGGACTCTTGACTCTCAGTCCAGATTTCTTTGCTTCAGGCTACATTTTGCACCCTTTCCTCCTATAAAGACAGAGAGCATAGGGTTTCAAAACTGATGATCTAGTCCTGATTTGGAAGCTTGAGACAGTTGCTTCATCACCTTGAATTGAAGCTTGGTGCCAAGTCCATGATGGACACATGATAAAACTTGACTGAATGGAGTCAGTGATGATCTATCTCAGTTCTTCACCTGCCCTTCTCCCTTCATAGAGAAGGAAGCGGAGTACCACAGAGGACACAGGTCCCACCCAAGTCGCTCATCTGGTTCTGAGCCGAGTTGGCAGTTGGTCTCATGACTCCTCATTTAAAGCTCCCCCCGTCCCACCCCAGTGACTTGGGATCAGATGGAATCACAGGGTGTGCATACACCTTGGGAGAAGCAGGAAGTGGCTGTTTGACACATAGCAGATGCCCTTCAGTCTGATCTCTGACCTATGTGTGGACCACAACAGAGTTAATCATATTTTGGGTGTGGATGATAGGTCAGCCATCTTCATGAGAATTTCCCCAAGTGGTTTATGAAGGAGTCACACCTGTTTTCACCCATTTTGGTAGTCATCTGTCAGGTACATTTCCTTTTGGAGTCCTACTCATAGCAATGTTTCTTTTGGTTCTCCCTGTTTTTCTCTACTCCTGGTTGGTTTTAACTCCCCTTAACACAGCCTGGAGGTGCTTAGAACTGTGAAAGGTGAAGGTTAAGGCAGATGCTGAGGGTTGGAAGGAACATAAGCAGAGGTTCGGAGACCACTGGCACAGAAATGCCGCCTCCACTTCTCTGCCACATAGGTGACATCCAGACATGGGCTCCCTGGAGCAAATTCTTGCAGGAATTATTGCCCATGTAGAAGTTGGGTCTATTAAGCCTATCTTCTCTGAGAAACACCACCAAAGCACAGTTAAGTCCCACTGTCACCTAGACACTGTCATCTAGGCAGAGACTTTCTTCCCTGAGATTGGGGAAAGACAAATGACAGCTAATGCCACAGATTTATTATTAATTTTTTTAAATGACAATAGAAATTAACTTCATAAGGGGACTATGTGATTCTGAAGTGCTTTCTGAATCTTCCAAGGAAAGATGAAATTGGATCCTGTTTCACTTTATTGTTAAGTGTTTTTATTGTATTCTGAGCCTGTAGATACTGACAATGCACAGATATTCTTCATGGATACTTTCTACTGATCAGAATATTCTGTTTACCAGAACTTCCCTTTTCCAGCCAAGTAGGCAAAATGGCAGTTAAATATTAAGGAAAACATTCTTATTTGTTTCTTTATTGGTGTAGTGCTCTGGATCATTATGACTTTGTAATGTGACTTTTTTTTTTTAAGTGTTCTTCTTAAATAGGTCTTGAAGTTTAAACCTGTGGTTATCAAGATTCTCACCTCAGCTTGAATTATGCAAGATTTCCTTGATCCTCTCAGCACCCCAATTACCCGTAGCTCCCCATGTTCATCAACCAGCTAACAGTCGTGCTCTCCAGCAGATTTTCCAGTTAATCTTGTGGAAACACTTTTTACCTAAAGAGTTATTTATTTAACAGATGGCTACTCCTCTCCTTCCTTGGAGGCTGTGAGTATATCAGAGATCTGTTGCCTTTGGCAAAACAGTAAATTGTGTTTGTATTTACATAATTGTTCCTGAAGCCAATTGTTGATTTTTAACACTTTTTTGACCACATAAAATCTCTAAATGCAGATAGCTAATAAGCCATGAGGTCGAAAGTAGGAATTTTAACATGTACATTGTTTCCTTCTACCAGTAATAACCTTAGCATTAATTGAGCACCTACTATACTACACTTCCTTTCAAAAGCTTAAACTATATAATCTGCAATCCTCCCAGCCACTTTAGAAGGCAGGCAAGATAAGAAAGTAGGCCCTATGTAAATTACCCAGAAGGTCTACTACTTGTAAATGGTGGGTCTGCAACAGCCTTTCCATTGGTTTTATTCTGGGGATAAATTAGTCAAGATACCTCCGACAAGGCTGAATCCCCTTAAGGAAGTTGAGATTTGAACTAGTAGGATCTACTAGACTTTCTCTAAATGAGAGTATTGATGTGAAGTGCTGGGAGCTGCTCTGGTTGAAGTTGTTCCAGACCATCCTGTGGGGTGGCATTAGCACTAGTTTAGTGACTTTGACCTGCCCTGGCGTGTTTAATGTGAATTCTGCATCCCTCCCTGCTTGCCTTTCTCTGACGATTGGCCAATTAGCTCATTGCCTTGGTGATGTCTGAGCCTGGCACGTTGAACACCAGGAGCAGCTGTGTTAGTTCTAGAAGCAGGTATGTGTGAGGTTTGCCTCCAGGAAAGAGGCTCTGCTATGGTGGAGTCTGGGCTCCAGGTCACAGCTTCTCCTTCCCCTTGCAGAAGATAAATGTCCCTGGGGCTCTAGAACTCATTCTTGTTCTTGACCCCAGGCCCATGCAGAATGGCATGCGCCTGAGGTCAAGCCAGCATTTAGCAGAGCTGTGCTTTTTACAAACAGGCTGAAGTCCTTGTGCCGCAGAAAGAGAGGGGCGTGGCTCCTACGGGTGTCTATTCCAGAGCAAACCTTTGTGTGGATAGGAAAATACAGGCATGCCCTGGCCTAACTGCTCTGGCTCAAAAGTGGCTGCCACCTGCAGACTTGGAAACAGCAGCTTGGAAACGGCAGAGAGGATAGAATGTTCTGACTGCCAGCGAATGAGACCCAATTACTGCAGGGTAGAGGTGTGTGTGCCTCTGTGTGTAAGGGGCGGGGTGAGGGGGTACGGAAAGGACTGTAAGGTCTGCCCTCAGAACAGGATAATGGCTTCTTTTTACTGAACTCCTATAAGTTCCAGGCACTGGGTTAAATTCCTTTCTACACTCTATTCTCAGTTTCACTACTAATCCCCCGAGCCCAGTAGTTTAATCCCCATTTGACGGGTGAGAAAACGGAGGCTCAGGCAGGTGAGACACTTGCTTCTTATAAAGTAAGAGAGGGCCCAGGATCCCCACTCACCTCTGGCAGACCACAAGGGCCACACTCTGATCTAATACAGGTGGGCTGCCCCTGCCACAGGTATAAAGACCAGGTTGAGTGCAGACATCACTCTATTAATAGTAACCCTGTTGCCTGTTAGTGTTAGAAGATTAGCAGTTCCTTGGAGGAGGTGGGGGAGTGTTAGATGCCTCTATCCTAATTGATTGACCAGAGAGAAGGATAATTACTTCCAGGCTCCCCTGCAGGAATACAGCGGGGATTACTAGTCAGATTTCTCTGATGAGCAAGCCACCTCTGTCAAGCTGTTAGAAGGCATTGTGTGTCCGGCTGGATGTTGGTTGTTTCTGTGTCATCCTCTTAATACAACAGCATAACCCTGAGCTCTCTTTGACACCTTGGCAAACCTCTAAACAAAGCAAAACACGGAACTTGAGAGTATTGGATGCCTGCTTCCCCTGAGCATGTCTCCTGAGATCGTTAGAGGGCCCGGTAGAGGAAGCTCTAGGGTCGCATGCTTTTAGCTCACGGGTATTAAAACCTCTACACCAAAGCAAAGCAAAGCAAAAAAGAATGCGGAAAGAAAGACGGTTTTAGGCTGCTCAGCACTGTGTTAAATGTCTAATGTCTAGCTCTGAGTAAAGTATTTTGGAGCGGAGAAGGGAGGTTCCTGCTTTCGGAAATATGCAACTTACCTGGGCAGACACGATGCACATAAAAATAACTGCATGCATAGACTTGGGATCTCAAAGTCAAATGCATACAAGGGCCAGGCAGGTGATGCCACTGAGTGATGTGGGACAGGTGGTGGCTGAGGCAGCAGCCTCTGCAAAGAAGCTTTCACTAATTTGCAACAGGTTACTGTTGTCCTGGGAGAATGAGGACACAGTGCAGCAGTGACATCATAGTCATCATTTTCTGATTTTCTTAAGAGATTTTCTCTGTATATTTTTATACAAAAGTTCTGTGTTTTGAAGTGTTTTAGATAGGCTAAAATATGGAGTGCAGGGTGTGGGGGCTGGCAGGCTGTTCAAGTCTGCGTCAATCTCTTGTATCCAGTTGGCCTCCTGGGCCATATTCTGAGTAGTAAGTCCATCTCCAGGTAAAAAGCAGGTATGGGCAAAGTGGTCTTTGGGGCCACAGGGGAACACTTGGCAGCTGCCCTTGCTGGGGCCTGCAGGGACACCTTCATGATCGGCGTGAGAGAGCAACAAAGTCGAGGACAGCTCACCAAGTCCTCCCTTTGACTCAAAGGAGTCACATAATAGGTCCTGCATTGTAAGACCTCCTGTGTCATATAAGGGTAAGACCACCAGGGTGGGAGTAGAAGGCAGACATCTGCTTTCTGGTCCTGAGGAGCTGAAGATCCTTGAATAAGCCAGTCTCTTCTCAGAGCCTCTGGTTTCCTACTCATATAATGGCAAGGTCAGGTCCCCTATACTTTTTGAAGCTCTTTCCAGCTCGAGTTGTCTGGATTGCCCCATTTGGACAGTGCCGCTCAGGGGACGACATGATGATATGTGACGGCCCATGGACTTTGAGTTCAGTGGATAACCAGTTGGAAGATATGACCCCCATAGGTTCTGTGGCCACATGTGGACCAGCTAAGCCCTCCCGTCTGGGCCAGCTTTTCTGAAGTTACAGATACTTGGGTAGAAGGTGGTGGTTCCCTTAAACCCCCTGGCTCTGCTGATGAGACTCATGCAGCCCTCCTCCAGTGGGAAATAGAGCTAGAGATGCTTTCTGGCAACCCCGGGGGCAAGACCCCAAGAGTCACAACAGCAGGCAGGGGGCCAGCTCTGCTCCCACACTTCCTCCTTCATGGCCACCGACCTGCTTCAGCCTCAACCAGGCGTCTCATCTCGGTGGGTCCTGCATTTCCCCTTCAGAAAAAGTGCATAATCTCTGTGTTCAAGAGCAAGCAAGGGAAGTCCCTCTTAGCGCCAATATCTGTGTCTGTTTTCAAAGGTAGCACGTGTCTGTGATTTTAATGATGATGATGATAACAAGCTAGCATTCTCTGAGAGTTTACCATGTGCCAAAATCATGCCAAATGTTTTATGTGAATTAACTCATTTAATACTTCATCAGCAGCCCTGTGATGTTGGTACTATCATCATTCCATTTACAAATGATGACTTTGGCACCGAGACGCCAGTGACGTGCTCAAATTTGGTTGCTGATGGTCACTTACCTTGGTCTAATGCGCTCATCCAACTCACTTTCGCTCGTATTTAATTCTTAGATTCACTGCATGTTGGAGCCAAAAGGGCCTTCAGAGATTGTCTGTGCAGACTCTCATTTAACAAAAGGGGCCACGTGGGGACTGGCCCCAGGTCACAAAGTCATTTGCAGCAGAGCTGGGGCTGGAACTGGGTCTGGGGGTTTCCTAATCCAATGTTCTTTGCCAAAAGGCTGGTGACAGCTGGAATGCACAGATCTTATGGGGAACCCTGGCTGGGTCCAATGGTGAATGCGTGCAGGGAGCAGCTGGAGTTATTTACTCCCCGGCAGTCTCACTGAATGTGGGTTATAGCTGTAGGGTTCATGCAAACATCCATAGCTTCTCGGTTCTCTGGTCCCAAAGCCCTAAGAATACTGCAGTTGGAATCACATTTCAAATGAACCTGGTGAGAAACCAAAGGCCTGGAATCCAAACTGCCTTTCCATGCTGGAAGCACAGGGTGGTGGGGCTGCGTGCCCGAGGTCAGGTGGCTATTAGAGACGCAGGAGGCTAGGTCCCCTGGGGAAGAGGTGTCCAGGAAGGAGTCAGGGTTTTCCGTGTAGGGCTTTCTCTTAGTTAGCTGTGGGGCTTTGGGAAAGTCATTTAAATTCTATGAGCCTTTCTTTCTCAACCTGTAAAGTGGGAATAAAAAATCATTTTTCTATCCCCTCCTTTTGGGAACATTAGGATAAAATAAGAAATATACTGTTGCTTTGGAAGAACCAAGCTCCGGAAAGGGAGGGAAGGTTGTGACTACTCAGATGAAGCATCATGATTACAGACCAGAAGTCGCGCTCCCTGGCTGTGCCCGAGTGCTGACTGCAGGGGCTCCTGGGCACCCCCGGTGGGGCTACCTGCTTCTGGGCTCCCTTGGGGAGGACGCAGCTCCCAGAAACCTGGGTTTTTAAAAGCCTCGCATCCTGCCCTATCCAGGAGGCACTCTGCTACCATCTTTTTTCCAATCTCTTCCTTGTCTCTTAAAACCAAACCTGCTGACTGCCTGAGAGAGATTGATTATTCGGCTGATGGAGAGAAATGATCCCACACTTGTTAATTCACAGCCACCTTGTTTCTCTTGACTCATAAATTAACAGTTGCCAGGAGGCTAGAGCAGTTTTTCAGGAGATGCATTTAGGGGAAAATATGTGAAAGGATGGAGTGGAAGAAGGAAAAGAACAGAATTTGGACCAAACCTCCCTTTTTTACTGACTCTGAGTCCAAACCTTTTTCTTCTTGGTTATGTCCATAAAGAGAGCCAGAATCAGAAAACAGGAGAGGTAGCTCAACGCGGGTGGAGACACTAGTTACAAATGTCCATCTGCCTTTGCGAGTGTGACCCGCAAAGCAGTGGCTATGGAGTGTGGTTCAATTCAAACTAATCACTTAAAGGAAAAGGCATTGAGAGTAATTCTTGGAAATTCACTCTTTAGTCACAAAGTCCCTTTCTCAGCAAATATATATATATATATATATA
>NW_017731378.1:6304838-6457563 GCF_001890085.2 Hipposideros armiger
ACACACACACACACACACACACACACACACACACAATATGTGGTTCTCTGTATAAATTACTGCAGTGTGCTCTAGCCAAGAATTTATGTAAAGGCTCATTAAAATGATGACTAGTTTTTTCCCTTTGCATTTTATTTGGAAATGGGGAGAATATAAACCTATAGCCTGGCTTCTCTCCAAAGTGCCCTTTGGGGTTTGCATTGAGTATATCATATTTACAAAAACACAGATATGGTTTGCAGTAAAGGTTATCCAGGCATTTAAAAGGAATAATGAAAATTAGCCACTTACTGCACTTCTTAGTGGTTTATGGCCTAATGTATTTTTTAAATTTGATTTTTATTGGTTTTCAATTGTGTGTGTGTGTGTGTGTGTGTGTGTATGTGTATGTGTGTACGTACGTGTGTACATATGCATCTGTGTGTATACAGATGTTCAACAAAGAGCATTATGAAAACTTCAGAGTTAAGAAATAACAGAAACCCTGTTCTCTTCTGTGCAAACTCTGGTTTACAATGATCCAAGGATTTAAAGGCAGCCTGTATTTCTGGGTGGTCACATGAGATGCTGGTTCTGTTTTGCTGCCTGGCTCATCCCAGGGACTCTGGTTGACTGCCATCGCTGCTCAGTCAAGCCACTAAGGAGGAATTCCATTCAGGGGTGGGTGGCAGCCACAGGTACAGGCTAAGGAAGAGCTAGTAACAGGGGTAGACGGACCAAGGACCCAACCCACAGGAGAGAACATTGAGCTGCAGCATGAGGGCATCAGGCTGGATAAGAGAAAGTAACAGCATGATGGACATTGATGGTGCTTCTAACCTGGGCCTGGAGGACCAGTGGGATCAGGGGAATTTTACACTTTGATGGCCTATAAAAAGGAAGGCACTGCAGCCCCACCTGAAAGAGTTAACACAGCACGGAGCTTGAAGAAAGATATCCTGTGGTATAATCAGAGCCAGTGAAAGGGAGAGGCAAAAATTGTGCAGACTTGGGAAAAAAGCTTGGGATTTGGAGATGGAGGGAAATAGAAAGGACAGTCTGGTAAAGGACTTAGGATGTGGAGGTCTTCATAGACGTATTCGGTTTAGCATTTGTGCATCGGGAGAGAGGTAGGGTGGAACTAGATATTGAAGTCCCCCTTGGCACCCCCCATAAGCTCAGGGGTGGAGTTAGGACTCTGCAGGGAGCCATAACAGGCTTCTGAGCAGGGGCTGGTCGCCTGAGAACTGTGTATAAGAAAGGCTGAAGAGAGCCTCTTGGACTGTTGAGGTGCCTGTGTTAAGCATCCCACTCCATCTCTCCTCCCCTGCCCTGGCCTCACCAGGCCTTCTGGGTGTGTTTTCTGCACATCACGGGCAGAGCAATTTTAGCACAGAGCTTGGGGAAGGCAGGGTGATGTGTTCATGTTAATGGTGTGATTCACGGTTACATAGCAAATGGACCTCTCTGCCCCTGAGGTCGGTATATCTGTAACAGAAACCACCACCACCACTAGTGAAAGAATTGACTCTATTTTTTTCTTCTTTGGTGAGCTCAACCAAGCAGAGAGATTGCTACTGGCATGCATGCCTCGCCCCCCTGGCCTGTGCCCCCATTACCGGCACAAGGTCAGCATGACAGACATTGGTGCTTTGCACATACTCTGCTGGTGAGCGTGTTCTCATAAGAGGGGCGAGGGATCCTTGGCCTTCCAAATGGCTTGGGGCAGGTGTGAAGCAAGCAAGTCCATGTCCTTACACATTGGGGTCTGAGCCAGCAGTGCAGAATGAGACACTGACCTCAGTGACCAACGGAGGCCTCGCTTGGTCCTGGCAGCCCCATGCAGCGAGCCCCCCGGAGCAGACAGAGTCAGCCAGCCCTGTCATTCCACGGCACAAGTGTAACTGAGAAATGGCTCCGCTGTCTTGTGATGACCAAAGAGAGGAAAGAAAGGAACCAGAGAGGTGATGGAGGTATGAGAAATGCACATGAGGACCTCTCGGCCGCCAGGGGCAGGACCTTTCCTAAACTGCTGTTCATTCAGTTCAGGAACATGGCAGTTCTTCCTGGTTCCTTACTGGTGCCCAGCAAGGTGATACGATGTGGACAGAAGAGCTTCCCCGTGCAGCCTGTGCCTCACTAGCTGCGTGACCGTGAATATAGTATTTAACTTCTCTGAACCTTCGTTTCCTCATCTGTAAATTGGGGCTCATAATAGAATTTAAAAAGGACAAATTTAAGAATTAAATAACAATATATACAGATTGCGCAGAATAGGTGTTCTGCAATGTGACTCCACCCCCAACCCCCGCCCCCCATTAAATGAACCTCTCCTTGGCTTTCCCCTCTGCTCAGTGATACCCCCCAGGTCCCAGGGACCCCATATCCACACAGCTGACTTTTCTGTCCTGGGAAAAGGGAGGAAGTTATTCCCCTCAAACTAGCATTAGGCAAAGTCCTTTCAACGTCCCCAATAAAACCATGGCCCCTGTGCATGTCTCCTGTTTCTCCCTCCATCCAGCCCCCTGCCTTGTGTGCCTTCTCTTCTCACTGATCCATTGATTGCTTCTATCTTACTTAATGGCGTGTAAATTAAAAATGATGGGTGCCAGCCCTGGGCAGTGTGTGCAAAGCAAATTTCTGCCCATTATCACCCAAGCCCCATTAAGCAGATAGAACTGGTGGCACAGGGACTCATATCCAGGTCCCCTGGCACCCGAGCCCCAGACAGCTTCCCCAGCGTGGTACCCCCACCAGCAGCAGCTCCATCTGTGCAGACGCACATCCATGTTCATGGCTCCGTCTTGATGTGACACTCATCATCCTTTTTGATACCACACATACGCGGAACCTTTTGGGGGACACCGGGCCAGGTCCAGGACACATGCAGGAACTTCAGGCCTGGGCCTCACGCTGGCAGATGTTGTATTTAAGCAGAACTTTCATTTGGGGGGTGAGAGCTAGGAGAGGAGCCAGTGGCCTAAGACCTCAGGGACTACATTTATGGCAGCAGCTGCTATACTAGACATCAGGACCGGCTTGGACATTATAAAGAAAAAAAACAACAACAAACTAACGTTTATTGAGCACTTACTATGTGTAATGCAAATCATTTTACATGAATGTTTTTCTCACATACAAAACTATAGAAGGGAAATACTATTATCCCCACGTTAAGAGAAAGGCGGGGAGGAGAAAGAGTGGGAATGACTCAAGGTGCTTAAGGAAGTGGGGGGAGGGAAGCACGCACCGAGGAGGCAAACACATAAAATTGTCCCAGTGGGGGAGTGGCCACACCAGGTTTTGAACCCAGATTGTCCAACTTCAAAGCATAAGCGTTTAGTATGGAGACTTGTTGGCCTCCCCTGGCTTAGATGGGCACCGCTGTCACCCTCCAGACCCTCTCTTTACATATCTAAAAAAGGAGTGTAGCTATGCAGAGGGATGTGTTTCCTGCTAGTGCAACAATACCATGGTTCTGTGCTGAGAAGTTATGAAAAATGTTCCCTGGTGAGAGACGTCAGAGTGCTACAAGGTTGCTGAGTTTTCTTAAACACAGAACAAACAATAGGCTGGGGTGGATGCGGGCAGGAAACTGCCTGTGGAAAATGCCTTTGCGTTCAATAATTCACAGCAGCAAGCAGCAGGGCCGAGCTCTGGCATTCCCACTTGGAAGCCCCCATAAGGCAGGGGTTGGCTGGGTTCCCAAGGGTCTATTTCCACTTGGGCAAGGAGCCACTTGGTGCAGATCCTGACTCTACTTCTTAGCAGCTGGTGGCGTGGACACATTATTAAATATGTCTAAGTTTCTGTTTCCTCATATATGCAATCAGGATAATACTAGTGCCCACCTCATAGGCTGGCAGGAGGATTAGATGAGAAATGTTTGTAAATGCTTAGCCAGTGACTGACCCATGGTACTCAGTTAGTAAATAGTACCTTTTATGACTCTTATCATCGCCCTAATCTCAGGACAACTGGTTCCTATAAACGGGGTAGTCCCTTGTTGGAACTGCCCATTTATGAAGGGCACTCAGCTTGGCCAGGCACTCATGGCCCTCTCTCGGGCATCAGGTGATCTGTTTGGAGAAGTGTGGAGCTGGTAGGTGACTGGAAAGTTGTCTGGTTCAAGCCTCTCATTAAACTGATGAGGAAACTGAGTCCCCGTGGAGGGGAGTCTCACTTATTCAAGGTTACGCAGCCACTTAATTGCAGAACTATGGTTTTGGAAATCAGATTTCTGGCATCAGGCCCAGTGCTCTTCTTATGAAATTGCACAGAATGACAATGTAGGATGCAGGCAGACCTGGGCAGACAGGCAGCTAAGGAGGATGCTGACAACTAGGAGCCTTGAGTCACTCAGTGTCTCTGTCCAGTAA
Source organism: Hipposideros armiger (assembly GCF_001890085.2). Taxonomy (NCBI): domain Eukaryota; kingdom Metazoa; phylum Chordata; class Mammalia; order Chiroptera; family Hipposideridae; genus Hipposideros; species Hipposideros armiger. The sequence continues at coordinate 6,309,197 of NW_017731378.1, forward strand.
ATGTAGAGTCTCCAGGACTCTGGGATTTGAAGAGGTCAGGTCAGTCTCTCAGACCAGGGTGACTGGTGGGGGACATGCCGTGGATCGCCAAGTTGGACCCAGAGAAGCCAACGGCGACAAAATCAAGGGAGAGTCTGAGTCAAGGTTGAACAAGGAGAGAAAAGGTGTAAAGTGAAGGTCTGATAATGTCCAAAGGGTAAGAAAAGGCCCCAAACAGAAAGACCAGCCAGCAGGGAAGACGGGCCATGGCGTAAAAGGCAGGCCTGGGCATGGGCTTCCAGACTGAGACTGTGAGGTTGTTGGCGGCATGTTTTTATTGGGTGCCTTTCGCTTGTTGTGGGAGTGGAAGCAGGAGTGGCATTTGAGTGATTAAAGCAGTCAGTGGGTCAGATGAGAAGGACAGTCACATAAGAAGGGCGGCAGAGGGATAGGATGTAATTATCCAAAGTGGTCTTTGGCCTGAACCTCGAACCTTCAATCATCCTGGGGAAGGCAGTGACAGCATATATATGCATGGAAGATTTCCTGACTCCACTCTGAACCTTCGGAGAGGAGTGAGTTGATGTCAGAGCAGAATCTTAGCACGTGGGTTAGCTCCGGAAAGTCAGCTTGGAATAATAAACCGCTGGCTTCCTGGTGTCAACTGCCCCAGCTTGGACCCATCACAGAGCATCAGCATTCAATAGCTCAGAGGAGCCCAGCCTCGCAGACATGAGTTATAAAAAGTTATTTCCCTGAGGAAATTTCCTCCACTAATAGCTCTGTGACGTGGCTGTCTGGAGACACTGTCTTGCCTCAGCTGGTCCCTAAGCCAATTGAAAATGGTTTAAAGTGCTCCGCGTCACTCTCTTCCCTTCAGCAGCTATAGAGATTGCTTCCTTTTGCCTCACAGCTGCTTGCGTATGAACTCATGCTTGCTGAGTTTACCCTGAAGTCTGAGGGCAGAGGCTTGGGGCCTAGACTATCAACCCCTGGAAGTGAGGGAGAAGGAAGTGGTGAGGAAGCAGGCCATGGTCCCTAGCCATCCCCTCCAAAAAGGATGCTAGCCTTCCTTATCAAATGGGATACATTCCAAGACCCCCAGTGGATGCCTGAAACCATGGATAGTACTGAACCCTATGTATACTATGTTCTTTTCCTATATATACACACCTATGCTAGAGTTTAGTTTACAAATCAGGCACAGTAAGAGATTAACAATAATAACTAATAATAAAATAGGATTATAACGATATGCTGTAATAAAAGTTAGGTGAACATGGTCTCTTTCTCTCTCTCACCCATCTTGTGATGGTGTGAGATGATACAGTGCCTACGTGAGGAGATGAAGTGAGGTGAATGAGACATTATTAAGTACAATAAGGGTGACGTGAGCACAAGCACTGTGATGGCGTGACATTAGATCTGATAACGGAGACGGCTACTTAGCGACTAACAGACAGGTGGTGTGCACGGTGTGGATTTGCTGGACAAAGGGATGATTCGCGTCCCAGGCGGGATAGAGTAAGCGGGATGGTGTGAGATTTCATCACATTGCTCAGAACAGTGTGCAATTTAAAACTGATGAATTTTTTATTTCTAGAATTTTCCATTTAATATTTTCAGACCTTGGTTGACATCGGGTATCTGAAACCATGAAAAGCAAAACCGCAGATAAGGGAAGACTACGGTAAAGTCAGAAAATTTCGGGAATCACAACTTTGATCACGCCAGTCCTTGCTTAGAAACTTTCAAGAGGTCTCCAGCATCCATGGGAGGGTACACACGTGTGGTGTAGCAAGTGGTTCTGAGCTGACCTGTCCAGCCTTCTCTGTGTCCTGCTCAACAGGATCAGCTCTGTGACCTTGGACATGTTTTAAATGCTCCAAACCTCAGGCCATTGCCTATAAAATGGAAACTATAATACCTACCTATATCATAATGCCTACTGGGATGCTTTGGCTCTACAAGGTACAGAAAACTCTGCCTTAACTAGCTGAAGCATGGGGAATTCATTACTTCATGTGATGAGATCTAAAGGCATGGCAGCTGCAGATTGTGAATTCATTGGATCCTTGACATTGTCGAGGACCAGTTTCTTTTTGTTATTGTTTTGTTTTTGTTTTTACTTTCCATTTAGAGTGTTGGTCTTGGTCCTTGGTCCTCAGGCTCTCTCCTCTTAATGGATAAGAGGATGGTTGCAGAGGTTCTAGCATCACATCCTGACATGAAAATGTCCAGAAGAAGAATAGGAGACAATTTGCTTTCAGAATGAGGGAACTGTTTACAGAAGTGCACAGCTTCCAGCATTGCATCCCATGTGCATGCCCCTGCCAGGGATGGGCAAACCAGGGGGGCCAGAGTGGGGCCCAGCCTCCTCCAAGCACATGCCCATAAGGGGGGGGGAATACCTCAACAGAATATAGGTTCTGTTAGGAAGAAGGAAGAAAAGACATGGATGGATGTTGTCTAGGCAACCAACAATGCCTGCCACACTGCCTCATAAGGGTCTCCTGAGAATCAAATTGAATTAAGCCATGCAAATCATGTAAATGTTAGCATTTTTCCTGTTTACCATCTGTTCTATCTTTATGTCTTGGCTCTTACTGATATTTGTCCACTTCACCTACCAAAATCTTACCACTCTTTCAAAGTTCAGCTTAATCTTCTTTCCTCCATAAAGTTTTTCCTGACACCCCGGTATCTCACCCACTTCCTTTCTCCCAGATAGAACATCTACCCCTGATTCCTGAAACTCTATAGCTGGTCTAAGGATTGACTGCCTCAGATAACCTGAGGAGACTTGAAGAATATTGAATTTCAGACCTCATTTACCCTTGGAGATTCTGATTCTATAGGTCTGGAGAAGGTTAACGATACATATTAGACCAAAAAAAAAATCTATGTATTCCTGATGCATAGCCAGGTTTAAAAATAATTTCTAGAACTTAACATTTGGGCTTCATCACACACTATAAAGATAGTGGATAAGTTTTCAAGTTCTTTTCCTGGGTGGATAGCAGGGCCATACGTCAAATGTTTTTTGTGCCCCTGGGTGTTGCTTGACACAGAGCCTGGGCACATGTATGCTGTCAAGTCTTAGAGTAATTGTGTTTTCATTGAGTCTTTTCAGTAAGGATTTAAAAAAAAAATTGCAGGTTTTTTCTGTGTGTGTATTCTCATTTCATCAATACCCCTAGTATTCTAAGACTTATAACCAAAAGAGGTTTCCTGGTTTATTCTTCTGCCAGTTCCTGTCAAAGAGGAAGATCCGTCTGCCCCCTCATGTTCAACTCATCTTGCTGCCCAGCACTTCTATCCTTTTTTTAGAATTATAACCAATTGGAAGGTCTGACTGTGATTTCCTTTAAGATTGCAAAGGCAGAAGAAGTCAAAATTGACCTATCATTGTCTCTGAAAACAGCCAAGGCTGGGAAAGGGCACATTTTTCACTGTTTCCTTTTACCAGTAATGATTTGAGCGACAAGTTACTCCAAGAAGTCACAGGTTGCTGTTAGAGCCACCGAGGAGCAGAACAGATGTCTGGTCTGTGAACATTTCATGGATGATTGTGGTGAACTTGGGCTTGTTTCGGGCACTGGGAAGACTATGAAGGAATAGGAAATCACATGCCCATAACATGCGTATTGTGCCTTGGGGTCCAGGCTAAGTCTTCAATCCTCAGAACGGCCCTGTGACCCTTGTGCGTTAGACACTGTTACTGTCCCCATTTTGCAGCTGTGGAAACTGAGGCCAAGAGAGTTTGAGAACTTTGTCTCACTAAGAAGTTAATGACTTAAGTTTTAAACTAAGGTTTGATTGACTCCAGATTCCATACTCTGACCTACTCACTCTACTGGGGTTCTAGAAAACATGCACCACGGCTTTCAAAAGGTTTGGGGTCAATTTCATGGATTCTCAACTCTGGCAGCCTTTCAGGATTCCTGGAGGAGCTTTAAATCATACTCATGCCCAGGCCTCCCCTAAGGGACTGCTTTAATAGAGCTAAAGTGAGCTTCTGAGCTTCTGGATTAGTAATTTATAAAGCTTTCTAGATGATCCTAAAGTGCTTCCATCATCAAGAGCCACTGGTCTACTTGGAGTAAAAAGGATTCATCCATCTGTTGAATATTTGGGAGGGTGTCTTGTGTCCTGAGCCTTTGCTTTCATGGTGGCATACCCAGGAGTGTGGTAAGTGCAATGGGTCACAGAGGAAGGAGACACTAATTCTACCTGGCAGGGATGGGAAGACTCAAAGTGTAACTAATATTTAAGCTGAGTCAGCATATCAGTAAGGGTTTACTAAGGACCAATGGTGGGCTGGGTTGATGGGCATTTTCAGGGGAAAGGAAATAACATGTTCGATGCCACTGATGTGAGAGAGTATGTTCAGGTATGTTCAGGAAGCCCACAAGAACTTCTGCGGGGTGGGGTGAAAGCACACGTGAGGAGGTGGCAGAGGAGGAAAGAGAGGTGGTATAGGGCCATGTGAGTAAGGGTCTCTTGCACTGGGCTAAGGAGTTTTGTTTTTCTTCTTCTTCATGGACTAGGTTGTCATTGGATCAGATCTGTGTCTTAGAAAGATCACCTGGAAACAGGGTGGAGGATGGTGAAGCTGACAACCGAGAGTCCAGTATGATATTGCCTTATAAAAGCAAAAAGGATTAGAAGCCATCTGAGTGCCCAACTATGAGAAATTCATTAGTAAATTAAAATACATTAGTATGAGGAATACTAAGTGGTTATTAAATATTTGTTGATATGAAAAGCTATTTATTATATGTAAATAATAATAAAAAAAACCCCACCAGGTTATAGAACTATATGCTTGAAATAATGCAAGCAAAAAAAGTGGCTGACATGATGCTCTAGGCAAGGAATGATAAGGGCATGGACTCCTGCAGTGGTGGGATGGTGAGGGGGGACTGGCTATGAGAAGTGGTAGAGAGCTGGAATCAACCCAATTTAGTGCTTGCTTGGATGGTGGGACACAATAGAAGATTTTAGGGTAGTTCTCAGGATTTCAGTTGAGTTGGCTGCATAAATGAGTAGGGGTTGGGGATATTAATAAGACATGGATGGACTGCAGAGAAAGAAGGTTTTGGGCTAAATGTAGTTTGGTTGGGGCATGTTGAATTTGACCCTATGGGACATCCAGGTAAGAACGCTTTTAGGCAGTTGGATTTATGGGTCTAGATCCTAGGAGATAGGCTTATGCTTAAGAGCACACCTAAGTCTTGGCAAACAGAGATAAATTCAACAATAAAGTCTGTTTTCAGCTCTTGTTGTTGAACAAAGAAGCAAGTGCAAATAAACCCAGTTCACCATCATCAGTTCAGCAACACTTACTGAAAACTTCCTCGGTGGTCAGCACAATGCCAGGCACTGGGATCACCAAGATGAATGAGACTTGGTCTCTATCCAAGGAAACATATTATAATAGCGATGTGTATACAGTGCTTTGCTAACATAGAGGAGGGGAGTGATTCATTCTACCATGAGTGGTTAGAGCAGCGGTTCTCAACCTTTCACAGGGGTGGAACACATATTTCCAATGGTCTTAGGAACCAAGACACCGCTCCTCTATCCGTCTCCAGGCCCACATGCAGATACGCCCACATACAAGTACCCGGCGACCCCTGTGAAAGGGTCGTTCGACCCCCAAAGGGGTCGCGCCCCTCAGGTTGAGAACCGCTGGGTTAGAGGAAGATACAGAGTGTAGGCTCCATTTGACCAGGTCTTAAAAGATGAGTTAGAGTTTGCCCAGTGGATCAATGCTTTATGCATTGCGGTTGCAGGTGAATTTCACTTTAGAAATTAAGCATATTCCAGGAAAAGTGGGGATTAATTTGAATGCCAGAGAGCTGAATATTAAATCCATTAGAAAAGCCTACTCTAAAATTCAAGAAGTTCCTTTCTAAGACAACTAATACTGAATATGTTTTGTAAGCCAGCTGAAGTTCTCTCTCAGGTTGGCTGAAAGCTCCTATCACCTTCACTTACTAGGAGGCAAAAAACATGGAAGATCTGAGTCCAGGTGGACAGGGCCTGCGTTAGATTTTCCTCCAGTCCATACTAGCCATGTCAAGCTCCAGGCAGATGCTTCACTTCCCACAGCTGCTAAAATAGGAAGAGGTGACCCAGTCCTCCCTCTCCTCCAGGGCGCTCATTGAAGGTCACAGCACAAAGTCGTTTCAGAACCCCACTGCTGTACGCACCTTGCCGCACCACTGGGCGTTTCCAAACGCTGCTTCCCCATGTGTTTGGTGGCTCTGCTTTGGCAGCGCTTGTGTGTACTTTTTACCGTTAATTACGAGGTACAGCAGTGCGTAGTGGTTCACATTCCAGCGCCAGTGGGGATGGAAGCCAGCCAAGTGGTAGACGCCTGACCTGAGGAAGGATGACTGATAGGCAGCATTTGGACTCCAGTCTTACCTTTTACTTTTGTTGCAGTTTAATGTGTTTCCTGTGCTTCCAGGGCACTCTGTGCATCGGGAGCCCATTCGACCTCAGCTTGCCTCTTTCTCTACTGTTGTTAGTGCCTGAAATTTGTGACTGGGAAATAAATAGAGTGCACAGACCCAAACCTTCTCCAGCTGATATGGCTCTCAGTAGTTGGCAGGAAAATTTATAACATGAGACCAGGCTTTGTTTTGACATATTCCCATGGAATGGCCTTTATTGGTCAGGGGGGAGTGTTTTTTGAGAAGTGTTTTGTGAGATAATTTGCTTTTATGCAGTTCCCTGCCCTGCTCAAAACCAGCCAATGACTGCCCATTGCCTTTAGGATGCAGGCCCAACTCCAAAGCGAGGGATTAAATCTCCCTTGTAACGTGCATCAGCCATGTCCTCCTGCCTCATCTCCCCTGTACTCTTCTACCCTTAAAGGGCTCAGCACCCCGTGTTTCTTTTTGGCTCCATGGCAGCTCATGGGCTTATGCTCATAGTGTCTTCTTGGAATAGTCCTTCACATTCTCTCCTCACTTATTTTAATCCTAACAATCTTCAGGGTCCTACGCAGGAGCCACCTCCTCCAAGAGGTCTTTACTGGTCAGCTCGCTTAGTGCTTCGTCTCACATTGACTGGCATTTCCACTTTGCATGTTATCTTTTAACATTTTGTCTCTAGCGGTATGACTAGCTCTTTTGGGACAGGGGCTGCATTTTTCCCATTCCAGTACCTATTGTGGTGCCTAGTGCGAGGTCTTGCATGCTTCCTGAGCACAGCACGCTTGTTGCTGTCTTGGAGGGATGCCGTGGTTCAAGTGTGGAAGGCAGTTCCAGGGTAGCTGGAGCCCAGCCACTGTCGATGGTCGTCCATGTTTCCCTGGGCAGAGCCTTTGGAGGGCTAACTAATGAAGGGGGCTTTTGCTTCAGCTTTTATACCAGCTTCCCAGATCTGCTTTCCTGGTCCAGATGGCACCTGAGCTTGGCTGTTCCTTCTGGACTCACCTCCTGTATTCAGCATTCTGCTGGCCTCCCCTGTCATTGCAACAGGACTAATGGCTTCCAGCTGTAATAGCTTCGAGTCTTCCTCCAGCATCTTCTGCCAGAATTCAGAGCCTCACACCTTCTGCTGGGAGGACAAAGTTAGGGGACATTTATGGTGGAATTGATTGCTCCCTCCTTGGTAGTTTTATAGCATTCTGTTTATCTCCTGTCCTAACATGCATCTTCCTAGAGCTCAGCCATTTATGTCTCTATCTACCCTGCTAAACATTGAATGCCCTAGGGCCAGAATCATGCATTATCTGTCCAGGCTTACTGGTACCTAACACAGTTCTTGGCACTGGGTTGACATTTATTTCAACTAAGCTGAGATCCATAAAGAATTACTAAGTGAGAACATTGCAGAAAGTGCCCAATCAAAGGAAGTGAACTATCTGGACTTTATATTGTGTTTCTTTAGCTAGTCTGCTGAAAATCCTTAGGTGTCCCATTGAGCTTGACACTCCTGCACACTGGAACTTTAGGGGACATTTTCTGTCCTCTGGGTGGAAGTACCACTGGGGAAGAGGGAGGTCAAGGAAGTCCAAACTGTGAAGTCTCTGTGAGGCCCTGTGAAGTGACTGATCTCTCAAAAACCTCCTCAAAAAACTAATTTCCTGGTGGATTTTTGCAGTGACCCTGTTCCAAAAAATCCAAAGAGATATGAGCATGGATTTTTCATGCTCCACAACACTCGCAGGGTAAAAGATAAGCCACATTTTTAAAAATGTTATTTTTTTCTTATTAAAAAATGAAAAAAAAATTGCGAGATTGAGCCCTTAATCACTAGATTATCAGTTATTTTTTTTCTGGCTCTCTCCTCCTTGGATCATGTAAAAATGCTGGATTTTACACAACCCAGGGGGAGAATGGGAACACCTTTGATCTCATTCAGTGATTGTCTGCATTACACTTGGCCCTTGACAAGTGTCTGTCTGACTCCTTTGGAGATGGCTGGCTCTGAGGCCAGCTTTACTCCCTCTGTGATGAATTGGGTTGTGCGTACATTCTCTAGGGTTCTCCAGGCCACCAACTCTGTTCACAGGCACTCACAGGCACACCCATTTGAATTTCTGCCACTCCATTGCTGCTAATCAGACTCAGAGAATTACAACTCTTCTTACTGCTATGGAATAAGACTTTCAGGGTTTGAACTCTTTTTTTTTTTCAACCAGACCACCAAAATGTAGACTACCTGGCTAACTTCCCTGGGCTGGTCTTGACCTTGGAGAAGAAAGCAAAGATGATTTTAGCATTGTTTTCCAAATACAGGCCCCTTTCTCTTCTTGCTCTGGCTCAAACAAAGTAACAAAAGAGCTGGGAAGTCCCCACTGGGCCCAAAGAGAGCCCAGTCCTTGGAAAGGAATACCTGGCTGCCTGTCTGGAAGGGTTTATGTGGGGAATTGGGATTTGGCTTCTGTTTCAGCCTGATGAGTCTGGAGCATTGAGAAAGAAGACACAATGTTATGTCTTAATAGGTTACCTGCTGTGTTAAATTCTCAATAAATCACCCTGCTACAAGGACAGGGAGTGTCTTTTCTGTTTTAATGACAGAAACATCTTGTATTCATGGAGAGGCAATGCAGAGATAGGATGAGGATCAAGGAGATCTGATAAAAGATCAGGACTGTGGAAGGGGAATCACAGATGGAATCTGACCAACGAAACGTGTTGCAGCATTTTCCAAGGGCTTCTGGGAGTCAAACATCGTAGTCACCTACAGGAACTGTTGGAATATTTTAGAATACGGAAACATCTTAAAGTCTAGTGCCTATTGCAAGACTGAATCTGGGATTCAAAGTTTTCCCAACAAGTAGTCACCAGACCCAAATGGCCTCACCAGTGAATTCTTCCAAATGGTAGAAGGGAAAATGACATGGATCTTAGAGAAATTCTTCAGAGAATAGAAAAAGGGAGAAGACTTTCCAGCTCATTATGAAGGCGGCATAGCCATGATACCAAAATCTAAGAATGACATTAACAGAAATAAAAATTACAGATTGATTCCTCTCATTAACATAGATGCAAAAATCCTTAACAAAACATTAGCTAATTCTAGCCAGTAAAATATGAAAAGGATACTATATCACAATCAAGTTAGGTTTATTTCAGGAAAGCAAACTTTAATGTTAAAAATAAAATTTAATTCACAATTATGTAATAAAGGAGAAAATCATATGATGATCTCAACTGATACAAAACAAATATTTGCTAACACTCAGCACCCATTCATGATAATAACTTGTAGCCAACTAGAAAAAAGGGAACTTCTTTAATTGGATAAAATGCATATTTTTAAAAATGCTACAGAAAATATCACACTTAATGGAGAAACTTTGAATGTCGTCCCCTAAGACTGAGAAGCAAAGAATGCTCACTATCATCACCTGTTTTATTCAGCCTAATAATGGAAGTTCTAGCCAGTACAAAAAAAGAAAGAAAGAAAGAAAAAGAAAGAAAGAGAAATCTATAAAGATTGGAGACAAACGATCAGATAATTGTCTACGTGGAAAATTGAAAAGAGTCTGTAAACCACTAGAATTATTGAGTGAGTATGGCAAGGCCACTGGATACAGTATATATAAATAATAAATAAATAAATAAATAAATAAATAAATAAATAAATAAATATATATATATATATATATATTTATATGATGGTAATAAGCAAATAGAAATTAAAAAATATAAAATGGTTTTATTAATAACATCAAGTAATGTGTGTTAAATTTGTAGGTAATAAAGTAATGAATAGAGCAATAAATGATGAGCAAGGCCTCAATACAAAAGACTACAAAACATTGCTGAAAGAAATTAAAGAAGGCCTGAATAAATTGGAGGGAATGACTCGATGTTATAAACATGTTAATTCTCTTCAAAAGTAATCCATAGATTCAAAACAGTCCCAATAAAAATTCCAGTTGACTTTTTATATGGGTTTTGACAAGCTAATTCTAAAACTTATTAAAAAAAAATGTGAAGTACCAAGAATGTATAAGACAAGCTTGAAAAAAGTTGCGGGAATTATACTACCACATATTAAGACTTATTTAAAGCTGAAGTAATTAAGACAGTGTAGTATTAGCAAAAAAAGATGGAAAAATAGACCAGTGAAACAGAATAGAGTCTCAGAAGTGTGTGTGTGTGTGTGTATGGTATTTTGATGTATAGCAAAAGTAACATTGAAATGCAGTGATAAAAGGGTTATATTTTAATAAATGTAACTTGGTTTATTGGCTGTGTAATTTAAAGAAGATTCTTGACTGCTGTCCTACTCTCTGCACAAAAACCATTTCTGATGGATTACAGGTAGAAATGTGAAAGTTAAAACCAGAAAGCTTCCCAACAAAAACATAAGAGATTATCTTCATGGCTTCTGGATAAGCAAAGATTTCTTACACAGATTACAAAACATTTTGACCAGAAAGGAAATATTGACAAATTGAACTTTAATGATACAAATAACTTCTGTTCAACAAGCTTTATAAGAGGGTGAAAAGACAACCCACTTAATAAGAGAAGATATTTGTAATACATATATCTGGAATATGTAAAGATCTTCTACAAATCATTAAGAAAGAAACTGATGACTTAATGGAAAAATAGGCAGAAGGCTGAACTGACATTTCACAAAGAAGATATCTAAATGTCCCATAAACACATAAAAACTTGCCCATCAGTCATCAAGAAATGCAAAATAAAATCATTCTGAGATTCTTGTATATTACCAGCATATTAGATAGACAATGCTGAGTGCTGGTGAGGATGTAAAGCAACTGGAACTCTCAGACACTGCTGAGAGGGATGTATTGTACATTGTTAAAATCACTTTGAAAAACTGGCAGCATCTACTAAAGCTGAATGTCCACATAGCCTATGACCCAGTGATTCCACTCCTAGGTATATAGCAGAAAGAAATACATGCACATGTGCACCACAAGGCATGTAGAAGAATGTTCACAGCAACAATAGTCACAATCTGGAACCAGCCCAAATGTCCATTAACAGTCACATGGACAAGTAAATTGTGGAATGCTTATATTATACAATGGAATACCACACAGTAAAGAGAAAGAACGAGTCACTGCTATAAGGAAGCAACAAGATGGATTAAGCTCATAGAATGTGGAACCATACAAGCAAGATGGAAAAGAATGCAGGGTGTGGCTCTGTTGATACAACATTTAAAAACAGTCAGAACTAATCATTGTTAATAAAAGAAAGGACAGGGCTTACTTTGGGGAGAGAGGGGACACAAGGTGGATTTCTGAGGAGCTACTAATGTCCTGCTTTATGTTAGAAGTGAATATACAGGCACACTCACCTGCTGTACCCTTATGATTGGTGAACTATGCATGTCGACTTGAATACATGCTTTACATTAAATAATTTTGTAATGATGTGGAGGCTCCTTGATCACACCAAATTTTATTACACATAAATACACCAAAAAAAAGTGTATTTGCCTCATGCCATGCGATGTCTCTAGAGCAGTATGTCCTCAGTCATGTCGGCAAAGTGGGAGTGGCATAGCCGACCCTTCAGAATGCTGTGGGAAGGGCTTTGACTCAAGTGGTTGCCGTTTGCACCCAGCTGCTGTGGTTTTTCAGAGCCCCCTCATTAGCTTCAGGCATACCTGAGCTCTAGGCTCAACCACATATTAACAGTGTTATTTTGAGTGAGTGGTTGAGTTCTGAAACCTTCAGTGTCCTTATCTGTAAAATGGGCATAAGATTAGTACTTTACCCTCTAGGGTCCTGTTGAGTATCAAATGAGATAACCTATGAAAGTGCTTCACACAGAGACTGGCACATAGGGTGTGCTCAATGGAAGACAGGTTCGGTGGTGGGGGCAACTGTTACCCGCTCAGGAGGGCGAATGGGACTGTTTAAGATGCCCATCGGGGGCCCAGATTAAAGAGTCACGAATGGAGGAGTGCCAATCTTGTTCCTCCTTCTCTCTGTGCTCTCTCCTCTTTTCCATTTGGGCTCCCCTCTGCACCCTTTTTTCCTGTCTTCACGGTAGCTCAGTGAGTTCCAGTCCCATTGCTCCCTGCCTAACTCATACTCTCTCTTTCTCTATGAATGGTGTGTGTGGTTATGATGGAGGTAGCCTGTTTCCACTTTATCAGCAGAAAGCCAAATTGTTTGATCTGCACTTTGTGTAGCCCGACTATCACAGGGGCTTTGATGTGGAGACAGGGCATTCAAAACTCTTTGCAGAGGCTGGGACCCGTCTCCTGCTTTGACTTGAGGTTGCCTGCAGGGTGGTACCAGAAGCTCCGTTTCCACTGGCAGAGAAGGTCCCCACCTCCCAGGATCACTCAGCTCTGCATGTCTCCCCTCCTGCCTCCCCTCCTCCTGGTGGGTGTGATTAACTGAGACATTCTCCTTTCTCCCCTCCTTCTGCACGAGAACCAATTGCACGTGGCTTGAGGGAGTGAAGGCAGCAGAGCATGCTTCTCTTTATTTGGAGTTAATAGTTTTACGCTTTCTTGGTAGGATTTCTGAGTCCTAGGGAAATAAGAGCCCTCACTCCCTCTGAGCCCCCAGACTGTTCCTTTGGCATGGGCACATGTATCAGGAATGGGGACAGCAGGGAACACGACACCAAACTTACCTCTGGGGGTGGCAGGTTGGGTTGTTTGCTGAGAGAGGCGATAGCGGCTCATGGTCCAGAAAAAGGAGTGGTGTGGCCTATAAAATTAGCTGTTACTGGGTCTGATCTGCTACCCCCATCCTCACTGTCCCATCACATTTTTTTTTTTTTTTGCACCTATGAAGAGCTCCTCTGTTTCTTCTTCCTGGAGGGGAAATGCGGTGGCCAAGGAAGGGTTCTGTTGGAGAGAGCGCACTTTGGAAAAAGGAGGTTCTGTGGCAGAGACTGGCGCAGTGAGATCTGCGCCTGCTGTATTTTATGCAGATCAGGGGAAAACATCTCCTTGTCTGTGGGTACTAGAAAAAAGGACTGACACCATTAGGATTCACATATTCCAACTGGGACACTGGGAGGCTCAGGAAATGCTGGGGTTTAGAGAGAAGAGTCTCATTCTCTTTCCTCTTGAGGGAGGCTCAGTGAACCCCAAAGCACAAAGGCTGCCCCAATGCAGAGGTGCTGTCTCTTTCTGGATGTTGAGGCTAACCTGTGCAGCAGTAATACCTCACCCCATTGACTCAGAGAAAAGGAGTGCTTATCAGGGTCCACTTCCTACCCCAACATTGGGTTTGAGGGTTTTTAAAGACCTTGGGCATAAGCATTCAAAAAAAAAACCAAACCACACAAAACCTGCTTTTGTCTGGACAGTAGAACTTTTTATTTTGTCATTGTAAAAATTAGTGAGAATGTTTAAAGATTCCTTATAAAAGAGGACCCCAATGGGGGTAAGAATGGGCTTGGCAATGAGGAACAAATAACACATATACAACCTCCATGCTCTTCCCAGCTGGACATTGTCCGCCTCTCTGATGGATTCAGGATCCTGACCCCTGTGTGGCCCTGTCTTGAGTGTCCCTGGATCCTGCTTACCTTCAAGGGGTTTGTGGCTGTGTCCCACCTGAGCTGTTTAAGTCCATTTACAGTGTTCTGCTGTGTCTGGTTCAAGTTGCAAAAACAGCATGCAAAGCACACAAATGAGGGCTTCACCAAGTAGAGTACGCTATTACCAATCAATTCTGATGTGGGTGCCTCATGAAAGATGGAGAAATCAGCATCAAAGAGCTGGGAAGCCAGGCTCAGACATCACATAGGCATCCGTCTGGGCATGAAAACTGTAAAGGCTGGTGGGTATGGAGATGATTATAGAGAAATGGACAAGAACTGGCAATGTGGAGGTCAGTGGAATGGAATCATGAGAGAAGCGGTCCAGCTGGGAAATGAGTTTGCATAGTGATGAATTCATTTCACAGCATCTTCATGGTGCAAGGCCCTGGGGACACAGTAGCTAAAGCCCAAATAAAGCCTTGCTCTCACGTTGTTAACTTTCTAGTTTGATGTCTATGAGTGCCTTTCTTCCTCTCTTTCTTTCTTTCTTTCTCTCTCTCTCTCTCTTTCTTTTTCTTTTCTTTTTTTTTTTGACTCTGACAAGCTTTATGAGTCCAACGGAAGAGTCTTCAATGAAAGGAAACTCCCCAAGAGGAAGAGGACATAGGAAGTGAATGAATGATCAGATTTACCTCTCCTTAGGAGTTATCAAGTGGGGCTGATATCTCCAAACCCAGCATGCCCTCCATCATCCCAGTGCTGATAATTCACAGTGGTGTGTCTGTGGGAAGCACTTAACTATAGGCCATTGTTCTCCCATTTGCTACCACCCTCACTCCTTCCCACCACCCGGTAAATATTACTTATATTGTCAAGGAATTTGAATTCCTGCTAATAGTAGTCCAAGTTAAGTTAATTTGTTGCAGAAAAGGCCACCACCCAGGACGTAAAGGGAAAGGGGCTTTCATTAGTTACCACTTGGATCGCACACCCAACCCTGTCTTTTCCATGGTATGACTAACTAAGCTTTGACAGGAAAAGTCAAGTTTGGTTTTCCTTCCATGTTTAAAACAATCAATAGGTCCCTTTACGATACATAATCCCTGCTCCACTCCAGAGGCAGAAAATTGAGTTGGCTGTATTTAAAATTGCTATGTTTGCTTTGTCGTTATTTTTAATTTTTAATATTAAATATATATTTAATAATACCTAGTGAAACATCATTCTGAATACTCTATCATTCCATACTTTAAAAAAAAAATTTTTTTATTGTTAGTTTCAGGTGTACAGAACAATGCAATAGTTATCCTTTTCACCCTCACAAAGTAACAACCCCCCTCCCCCCATCTATTGCCCTCCCACCCCCGATATCATGCTTATCACAATTCCATTGATTCCATTCCTACTCTCTACTCCATGTCCCGTGACTATATGTGTATATAATTATAGTTGACATACAATATTATTCAACATCGGCTTCAGAAATAAAGTGCGGTGGTCAGGCCTCTACACCGACTATGAAGTGGTCTCCCTAACAAGACATGAGTCCATCTGGCCCCCTAAGAAATATTACAACATTATTGATTATATTCCCCAGACTATCTTTTCTATCCCTGAGGCCATATTGTAGTTACCAATTTGTATTGTCTCATCCCTTCCCCTTCATTCCCACCCCCTCCCAACTAACAACCCTCAGTTTTTCCTCTGTGTCTCTGAGACTATCTCTGTCCATGTCTCCCATCCATTCAGTTCCTTAGAATCCACGTATAAGTGAGATCATATGGTATTTGTCTTTCTCTGACTGACTTATTTCACTTAGTGTAATGTTCTATAGTTTCATCCATATTATTGCAAATGGTACTATTTCCTTCTTCTTTATAGCTGAGTAATACTCCATTGTGTAAATGTACCAAAGTTTCTTAAACCAGTCGTCTACCCCTATGTTCATTGCGGCGCTATTCACAATAGCTAAGACTTGGAAACAACCGAAATGTCCATCGGTAGACGACTGGATTTGCTTTGTCTTTAAATTGCTGTTCTACAGATACTATGTTTGTGTTTGGGCATCAGTTGGGGAGACATGGAGTGAAGGGGGGGAGTTTTATTGTTGATGTGCTGCGGAAAAGTCATGACGCATTTTTGCAACGAAAAACAGAAAAAATACTTCATGACTTTTCCGACAATTCAATAGTTTTGAAAGTAGCTCATGCCTGGGGAGTCAGGTTTTAGTCTGAATTGGCAGTTCAAGAGAATGATAAATGAACTGAATTATTTTTCCCAGTAACAGAGTGAAACAGTTTAATAGAGAAGACATTCTCTTAGGGGTTCAAAGTATAGAGTATTAAGGAAAGAAGTTAAATATGACTTCTATTTCTTGGGAAATGTGATGCTATCTCTTGGAACCCCTTGAAGCATTTCATAAGTATATTCTATTTTCCTTACACAGAGATATATCACAAACAGAATCTTACAGCAAAAATCTGGCTTGGTCTATGCTTTGGATTGCTGTAGCTTTTTGAGAAAAGCCAAGTGCATGTTCAATTTGCATGCCATTTAAGAAAGTCCACTATATAAACATTTTGAATTGTAAAATATGTAGGTTGTGAGTTTCTGTGTGTATGGAGGAGAGAGGAGTGGGGAAAACAGTGAATTTATTGGTCAGTGCCTTGGTGTATTTCACTGTTCATTTGCAGATCATTAGCTGCTTGGCGGAGAACTGAGGGAAGAGAAACTTTAAATTGCACATTGAATATCAATTTGCAGTGAAACGGTAATGCGTCAGTGGAGGAATAAGATTCGATTTACACAAGTTCAATTTGTGTGAAGTATTTGTTTAAGCTGCACGAGCCTACCTGTACAGGTGCCAAGTGAGTCACAGAAAGCATGGGTCTAAGATGCAGAGGTAGGAGCCAGGACAATAAGACACGAGGTAGAGGTTGAGCAAAAATAAAGTGTAGCAGCAAGTGAAATACAGAAAGTAGAAGTCATCTGGGTTTTCCCATCTTTACACTTCTGTTCCCATCTTTCTACACCCTTCGGCTTTATTTCCTATGAACCTCGTATCCCACTCAAGATGTTACCCTCTGAAATGAAGCCATTTGTGATCACTACCCAAGCTCATGAAGTTTTGTCTTTTTTGATCCCCAACCCCGTCTGTCAAAAAAAAAAAAAAAGCTAATTTTAGGACAGTATATAATAGTAAGCTTGGGGGTTAGAAATATCAGATGTTAGTTCCTGCAGCATTACCTACTAGCTGGATGATCTTGGGTTCTGTTTGAAAACTAGTTAATAAAGAGTCCTAACTCTTACAGTCATTCTGAGGGTTACATGAAGCATTGTGTGTAGGGGCAAAAAAAAAAAAAATCTCAGCATACAGCTTGGCACATAGCGAGAGCAAGGAATATTAGCTCTTATGATTGTAATTATGACTTTAAGGCTATTTTTATAGACCTGGTTTAGTTACAAAAATGTTTTATAAATTGGTTTTGGAGAAAACTTGCTGGAAATTTCCATTTGAATAGAAAGGCTTGTCCTAGTGGCTTGGGGAAAAAGCACCATTTTTCTGTGGCTCAGACTGGGGAAATGCTATCTTAGAAAAAAAAAGGGGTGGGAAGGCTTATGTTTTCACCTCAGAAATACAGCATCAGCATCTCCAGGGCATGCGGCATGGGTTGTGAATGATCTACCGTTTCCCGGGGATTCTTAATCACACAAAAGTTGAAACCCAGACTTATATGTAAATGCTGTTCTCTCAGTCGTCTCATAACTAAAAGGCTGTGACCTAAATATCAACGATTCAGCAAAGCGATGTTATAACTGGAGCATCTTAAGTTGAATGTTGCTTTTTTTTTGAAGTAAGCTAACTTTCTGGACCACGCCACATCTGCTGAATCAGAATCTGTGTTTTAATAAGATCTTTGGTGCTTCATGAGCATCTTCAAGGTTGAAATGTATTGCTCTAAACTCTACCTTTTCTCCCCTTTGTCTTAAATTGGCCCTTCCAAGTCGAGATCTCCAGGATCCTTGGAGTTTGCATTCGCCCGAGGTACAGGAACAAAAGTGGGAGGTCCTTCCATTTCCCACCTTGTGACTAAGTGGAGAGTCATGCTTACTCTTTTCTAACTAGATTCAAGTTTCCCTCCCATAGGCTTGCCTCTCTAGCCTAAATGCACACACACACTGTTACCAAATACTTATATGTGTTTCCCTTTGATGTCATATGCTGGCATGAGAGCCAGAGAGTAGCTGGAGTTGTGTTAACATGTTGTGAATTTGCAGGGAAGGTAACTCTTGCCTATTAATGAGGAAAGAGAATGGCTAATTTCTGCTCATTTCTATTCTAGAAAGTAAATGTAGAACCTGAAAGCAGCAGCTCATTGCTCCACAGTGGATGCTAATTACTTTCCAACCATGTTATGAGTAAATAGGTGGTGTTTAGCAAGCCTAAAATGTAGGCTTTTTAGGGGGAAAGCCACACACCTTCTGGGGGCTTGGTGTGTAGTTAGTAGTTGCAAAAGGGATATTTGGAGACCCTACTTCTGACGTTGAAGGGAATCAAATTCAGAGAAGAGTAGCTAACAAATGATATACTGATTCTCTTGTTATAATCAGTTCTGTCCTCACTGCCACATCATTCTCTTATGTAGTTCCTGATTTCCCATTGAGTCCAAGGAAGCTGACCCCTGTGATGAAGGCTGCTTCTGCATTTCACACTCCATTTTACTTAGAAGTCCTCCAAACCCTCGTGCCATGTCCTTGATAGGGGCTATCAGGCACTAGCAGTTTGCTTCCATTCTTCAAGGAACTGGGGGAGAATTGCTTTCTTGCTGCAAACACTCTAATGAGATGGTGTTCATACTTGTGTGTACATTAGAATAATCTTGGTGATTGATAAAAGGCATATTCAAGGCTCTGCTCCCTGAGTCAGAAATTCCAATTTAGGATGTCGGAGGTAGGACCCAGGAAGGTGCAGGGTTTAGCAAGCACTTTGGTTGATTCTGACAGTCTTTTCCAAGGTACCACGACTGGCTAACAATTGTATCATTGATAACTGTGGGATTTTACAAAGATGGCTGAATCTCTCATGTGCCCTCAACTGTATATTAAGATAGTTGCGATGGATGATCTTGCTCTATAATAATTTTCTCAGAGTTAGTTAACCATTATTTCACTCAGACATATCTATAATATGAACATCTGCAATACACCAGATATTGTGCTGAGTGCCAGGGATAAGAAAGATAAATCAGACACAGTCACTGTTCTCAGGGATGTCACAGTCTGAGGACACACACGTACACAGCAATAAATGGCACTTAAGCACACTAGCTGGGATAATAGCAACAGGACATAGGACCCAAGAGGATCCGGAGTTGGGAAGAGTGACATAGAGTAAGTCCCCGCTGTGTGCTGATAGCGCTCTCTATTGGGTTCTAAAGAGATGGCTACAGCAAAGAAGACAGAGAACCACGGGCCACTCTTGGGCATGTGGGAAGGGCAAGGGTGTCCTAAAAAAATGTCCAGCCTGATGGAGAAGCCAGATCCAAATATTAAACTCACTGATTTTCCACTGAGTGACACGGGATTTGGTTTCTAAGAAGCAAAACAAAACAAAACTGTTAATAAAACTTATGCTGCCAAGAGGGACTCTCAAAAGGGACTCCGGAGATTTGTGTCATTTTCAGGAAATATGGTGGTCCTGTTATTAAAAGCTTAGAAGACATGTGGTTTTACTCCATTGCCTGGAGTTTTGAAGGCTAAAATCTGTCCATTGCTCATTATCCAATACAAAATAACATAGTGAAAGTCACCTTTCACACTTAAATATTGCTGGGATTTTATGGGATTGAATTGAACGGACTACCATGGTATTAAAAAGTCATGTGAGTGAGGTGCTTTTATAACACATGCTTCATAAAGCTGTAGAAAGCTAACACGCGTGCGCTGTTCTTTAAAATGAGAGCATTTAAGTGCGCATGGCATTTAGGCATGAGGGGCTTCTGCTTATTAATTAAACCTGTTGGTCACGCTAACTTTTAAGAAATAAGAAGAGGAAGCTTGAGGCAATTGGAGTAGAATTTGCTCCTGGGAAGGGTGGTCAACCTGGAACTGTCACTGGCATTAGCAGGACACGTGGCTTGAGCTGGAGTTGGGCAACCGGGAAGACAGCAGACCTGTAACAGGATTCCCTAACCAGTAGCTGGCTGTGGGGTTAGTGCAGCTGTTCAGGCTCTCCTTACAGTGGGGGTCTCAAGTACCTGTTTAGAAAAGCTATATTATTATTTTACATTAAGCCAAGAGTTGATCAGGACACTAGTCACTTTACAAGCTAGATGGGAGTGAGTTTTGCGCTTACGGGTATCTTTTGCTTAATATTATCATCCTAATTTTGCTTGGCAAGCAAGAGGGGAGCTGAAGCCAATGAGTACTGGCCACAGTTCTCTTATTTTATGTATTTTTATTGAGATATAACTCATCTAACACAAAATTAACCATTTTAAAATAAACAGTTCAGTGGCATTTAGTATATTCACAATGTTGTACAATCACCACTCCTATCTAGTTTCACAATATTTTCATCACCTCCAAAAAAAAAACCTCCGTAACCATTAAGCAGGCACTTCCTTAACCACCCTACCCTCAGGCCCTGGAAACCACCAGTTTGCAATCTATGGATTTGCCTATTCTGGGTATTTCATATTAATAGAGTCATACAATATGTGGCCTTTTGTGAGTGGCTTCTTTCACTTAGCATGTTTTTGAGGTTCATCCATATTGTAGATGTATACATACTTCTTTCCTTTTTATGGCTGAATAATATTTCATGTGCATGCACCAAAATTGATTCATCATTCATCCATTGATGGAAGTTTGGTTTGTTTCCACATGTTTGGGCCACATTTTGTGAATAGTGCTACTATGGGTATGCATGTACATGTATTTATCTGTTTTTGATTCATTTGGATACATACCTAGGAGTAGAATTTGAGGATATCATTGGTACAAAATAGTCCTTGCCTCTACCCTGCTGCTGCGATTTTCCTCCTGAGAGTATTCTACACATACCTCAGTGGGAGCAGAGAACGCTTAGCCATGCCATGTACTTTGGCCAATAAGTGGAGTGAGAGCAGAGGTGACTGGTACCCCTGTGAACAGCAACCTTATGAACCACCTCAAGGCCCTGCCATGACTCCTTTCCATCATCCAGGGGCTCTGCAGGGATGGCAGGGGCTGCTCCTTCAGGCTGGGTTCACGAATGCAGGCAGCATGGGCAGAGCAGTGGGTCTTAAAGCTCCTCTGAAAGATACTAAAGTGGACTCGGGGGGGGATAAAAAGATGGGGAAATCTCCCTGCCACCAGGGAGCTTACAGATTTACTGTAGTGTAACCAGGTAGTTGTGAGCTCTACAAAGCACTACAGAGCGAAGAGGAAGGAATCCACTGCGCTTTCTTAGAGGACTTTGGGGCTGGCCTCAAAGGACAGCGAGGGTTTAGGTGCACAGAGTGTGAAGAGCATCCAGGGAGAGGAATGGCCTCAGCCGTGGTCTCAAGGTGGGGAAGGGGGATGTGTGGAGCATAGTGAATTGGGCATCTTTGTAAGAACATAGGCACGTGGGGGACATGGGGTTGGAGAGTTCTAGTGGAACCAGTGAGTGAAGGACCATGACATCCAGGCTAAAGAGTTAGTCTCTGTAACCTGACATTGTTTATCCCAAGCAGGGCACAGTAATGGATGACTGTACACTGCTCCCTTCTTATGCTTTGAGAATTGGACCATCACCTATGAGGGTGGTTATCAATCTTTACATGTCTGCGTTTACTTCATACATCCCGCCTGTGTAGCCCGAGCGATTCCCCCTTCTCCTTCCACAAACTGATCCTGTACTTCTGCCCCCATCTCAGGTGAGAATAACTGTTCTCAAACATCATGGGGAGCAGAAGAGCAAGAAAGTCCCCGCCATCTGCCGAGTACAAATATAGTTTCCAAGCATTATTTCTCTTTTTCCTCTTCTCGAAACCCACCATGGTGGAGGTAGTGGTGGTGGTGGTGGTGGTGGTGGTGGTTTGGAGGTATAGCTCCTTTCATTGATTTTCCAGTTGAGAAAAACTGAAGGTTTGAAGTCAAGGAGCTAATACAACAGCTAATAAATGGAGATGGAATTTGAATAATATCTTACTCATCCTCATATTCCCCCACAGCCATTCTAGAATCTGGCACACAGTTAGAGTCTCAATTAGTGAAGGTGAGTGAATGGTTGACCATATGATTAAATGACTAAATGAAAAAGCAAGGTCTGTTTGATGTGAAATCTAAAGGTAATGAGATTTCATAAGATTTTGCTTTACCCCAGGGCCATCTTTACCACCACAAATGCTAAAGTAAATCCTCTGGAGCTGGTGAGCATGGTCAAGGTATAGGACGACAAAGCTCTGGTTGAAGTAAAGGGGGTGGGACTCTATGGGGATCCTGGATGGAGTTGGCTCAACTAAAAGAATACATCCATTTGTCTCTCTCTATTTTTTTTTTAAAGATTTTATTGGGGATTGGGGGAGGGGAACAGTGTTGGGGAATTGGGGAAGGGGAACAGACAAGCTCCTTCCTTTTGTTCTTCAGTCTAGTTGTGGAGGACGTTGCTTCACTGGCTTCATTGCACTCTTCCCGGGTGAGGCAAATTGGTCACTGGCCACTGGATGGCTGCTCACAGTGACTCTTGGCAGCTCATGTTGGCTGCCAGCCACTCACAGTAGCTTTATGGCAGCCCACTGCAGCTTCCCTGCAGCCTACACCGTAGCTGGCGACTCATGGCAGCCCAGCTCCAGGTTGAGCTGTTGTTCAGCATCTTAGCTGTAGAGGGCGCAGCATCACTGGCCCTCATGTGGGATCCGAACCCTGGCTCTGCTGCTCAGAGCTGGCGTCCCAAGCCAGCACTTACCCAACGTGCCACTTGGCCGGCCCCACCCATTTGTCTCTTGTCTTGCTTCTCTGCACAGACTGCTGGGTGCAGGGAAGTCCCTAGGTTGATCCTTCTCAAGTACATTGTCAAGGATATTTTCTGGTCCTTTGCTGTGGGATTAGGGCATTTTGAAAACCCTAACTAGAAAAGGAGAGAAAAGTGAAGAAAGCAAGTTGAAATGTAATTTCCTTTTTAATATAGACGGTCATTTAATCTAATATTATAGAAAATGATTACATCTTAAAAACCTATAAATTACATTTGACAACTCTCTGGTGTGCCTCTGCTTTCCCTCTCGGCAATTATACACAGCAACAGTGGGCTGGGCTGAGAAGAGCTCTCCATATGCAGTTTGTTTATTGGCTCTTAATGAGAAGCAATTAATCTAAATCACCATAGGGGTGGATCCTTTTGCCTAGCTTAGGGATCTGAAGTGGCACTTATACCTCTTGACAAATGTGCTGCTCTATCCTTAACAACAAAAAGTTTGTGAGGGTGTGTGTGATGTTTCTTTCTTCCTTTGAGCAATGAGGAAAACACACATATGCACACACATGCACACATGCTCACAAGCTCAGAGCAGTCACCGGGGCAAAATAGAAAACTTCCACCTTTGGGGCCGGCCGAGTGGCGCATTGGTTAAGAACTGGCTTGGGACGCCAGAAGGTCCCGGTTCAGATCCCACATATGAGGGCCCGTGACACTGCCCTCCACAGCTAAGATGCTGAACAACAGCTCAACCTGGAGCTGGGCTGTCATGAGTTGCCGGCGACGGCGTAGGCTGCAGCCCCTGTGGCAGTGGGTTGCCATGGGCTACCGTGTGTAGCCAGCAGCCAGNCTGCAGCCCCTGTGGCAGTGGGTTGCCATGGGCTACCGTGTGTAGCCAGCAGCCAGCGTGAGCGGCCAGCAGCCGCCATGAGTGGCCATCCAGAAGCCAGCAACTGATATGCCTCGCCTGGGAAGAGCGCAATGATGGTGCCAATTTGGGCCAGTTAAGCAACCTCCACAACTAGACTGAAGAACAAAATAACAGCAACTTGTCTGTTCCCTTTCCCCCAATTCCCCAATAAAAATCTTAAAAAAAAAAACACTTCCACCTTTGGGCAACTCCACCTCTCGCCCCTTCAGTCTTTCCTCTCCTGCCTCTTCCTACCTTCCCTGACTGAGGCAGCTGGAGCCCCTCGTTACGCTGTTACTGGATGGCCCTCTCCCTGTTTATTACTGTTATTGTGGCTTTCTCATCCCTGCCTGCCTGGGGACCACCTGGCATGGGATGATGGATCATTACAGAGAGTACCTGCCTGGCAAAATTGCTACCTCTCTGTCCCCTCCTCTTTGCTTCACGTTGGGGAAGAGAGGAAGCAATACCAAACAACCAGAATACCCTAAAAACCCAACAGGAACACACACACACACACACACACACACACACACACACACACAGCCTTTGCTTTGGGGAAATGGGGTGAAATTTACAGCTGAAGGGATGAAAACAAAAGGGAGAGGATGGTACAGCGGGCAGGACCAAGAGAACACCGTGGGCAAAGACCCATGGGCTGAAAGTCCCCTAGTTTCTCCAGATTTCTGCTTGATTTTCTTTCTGCCTTTGTCTGCACTCACCCTGTCATTCACTTGCTGTGTCCTCTCTCTCTCCTTCACTATGTCACCAACACAGAGCACAGCAGGAAGAACAAAGCACTCGATTTAGGGGGTAAGGTTCTGCATTGCAGCCCCCCCCCAGTTTTAACACTTGGTAACCAGCTGTGACCTCCAGCAAATTGCTCAGCTCTGGCTTGGGCAGGCCTGCAGAAGGGTGCATGGTAGGCAGAGCTACAATTTCCCAAAGATGTCCTGATCCCCAGAATCTGTAAATATGTTAAATAACATGGCAAGGAAGGATTAAAGTTCTAGATGGAATTAAGGTTGTTCATCAGCTGACATTAAAATAAAGAGAAGATGCTAAATCACCCAGGTGGGCCATTATAATCATAAGTCCTTCAAACTGTGGAAGAGGGAAGAAGCAGTGTCAGAGGGATACAGCATGAGATGGACTAGACTGTGGTCCATTGCTGGTTTTGAAGACGGGAGGAGCCCAGGGGCCAAGGAATGGGGCCGCCTGTTGAAGTAGAAAACGCAAGAAACAAGATGGCCGCCGGGATCCCTCAGAGAAAAATGTAGCCCTGCAGACACCTTAACTTCCACCCAGTGAGAACCATTTTGGGCCCTGACGTCCAGGACTATTAAGATAATACAATTATGTTGCTTTAAGTTATTGGACTTGAGTTCATTTGTTTTCAGCAACAGGAAACTAAGGCAGTGGGTGATAACACCTGCCCTGCCTTCCCCCTGGAGTAGAGTGAGGATCCAGGAGAGAATAGCTGTGGAAGGACTTGGGAAACCGTAAAATGCAATGCAACTCAAAGCCTTTGATAGTGTTGAACTCCACCTGAGGTGAAGGTACACAGAGCAGTGTCTTGAGCTGGGGGTAGAAAGCACAGACCAAGCAGGAGTCTGCCCAACTACTTGCATGGTCTGGCTCCTTTCTGTTCACTCTTTCTGAGAGCTAAATGTCTCTCCCCTCAGGGAGTGAGATCGATGCTCTCTTTTCCTCAGGACAGTTCCTGCACTGGTGGGATCGCTACACGGTGCCAGTGGTTGTTACAGCCTGGCTCTTCTGTGGTCCATTGGCCCAGATGGCTGTCACCTCAGAAAGTTGCCATGTTCCATGTTGATTACATCTAGCACTTAGCTGTATATGAGCCCATCTCTGCCCCTCAGAAGTGTGGGCAGTGGCTAGGGGTGAGAGTTGAGTTTTAGTGCATGTTCACGTGATCATTCTTATTGGACCAGATAATGTTCCCAGAATGTAGTGACCTTGCTAACAATGCCCATGACCATGAAGCTCTTGGCTACGTGGTCTTGTTCAGCTGGACCAAGACAAGGATATTCTCAAGCTTATTTACTCCTTTGATAATTTTCCTCGTGGTAGCCTAAAGCTTGTCTTGCCTCTCCTAACCAAATTAATCCTTCCCAAATATCTAAGGTTAGGTCCCTGAAAATTGCCTAGGTGGAAGGTTTGTCATATGAAGAATTTAAGATCCAATGGGAAGATAGAATCAGCAGGTGAACTTATGAAAGCCCTGTCCCCTCTTTTTTTTAATGTTCATTAAATTAAATACTAAAAATAGCACACTAAATAAATACTGTATCACTGGCAATCTACAATTCTTAAATTAGTCATAATGGGTACCATGCAATTAATTTCCGTTTACCATCTCTTGTGCACCAGAATCTTTTCAGTATCTTCCTCCCATGCAGCGTCAACAAGATGCTTACAAATTAGGTTTGTTGTGTGATAGATAATACACATGCTGCTAAGCATTTTTTCTTTATCTCTTCATGTAGTCATTGCCACTCCAGCTTTAGGATTTGAAGCAGTGACTCTTAACTCTGGGATTCAGACATGCACAGTAGTAACATGGGTCCTCGAAAGACCAAACACCTTGGGAGATGTCCTTTCAACTGGTTTGCTATTTCTCAAAACCTTCCCCAGTACACCTGGTTATTTTCTGCGCTTGTGACAACATGGTGCCAAATCCCATGCCTTACACCTTTCTAACCTGTGTCTCAGCGCCCCCTGTCTGATCTCCTGAGTCTGGGTTTGCATCTTTCTTCAGTGCTCCTAATGTGGAGAAAGACCAAACAAACAAACCAAAGTCCCCAGATCAAATCTCAGCAAAACACGAAAGATAACTCAACCAAAGTCATGAAAATTAACTTCCAGCCCAGTCCTGTAGACTTCTCCCAGGGTTAGACTTGCTTTTTAAAAATATTGGAAATAAACATGTTGCTGAAAAATAACATGGCTATCGATTTGTTAACTTGTCTGTATTACACTTTTACAAAAGATAACTGGAGGAGGCAGAAAGGGATACTGCCCTAAGTAATGAGTACCACTGGTGGGGCAGGTAGTGTCTGGGCTGCTAGGGGGCGGTGCTTCAGGTAAAGTTTCTGCTGACTACTCTTTTTTTTTCTTTTTCTTTTTTTACTTTATTGGGGAACAGTGTGTTTTTTCCAGGACCCATTAGCTCCAAGTCAAGTTGTTGTCCTTCAATCTTAGTTATGGAGGGTACAGCTTTGCTCCAAGTCCAGTCACTGTTTTCAATCTAGTTACAGGGGCTGCAGCCCACCATCTCATGTGGGAGTCGAACCGGCAACCTTGTTATTAAGAGCACGCGCTCTAACCAACTGAGCCACCTGACCGCCCTCTGCTGACTACTCTTACTGAGATGGAGCTAGCCTCTCTGGCCAGGGCACTGGTGAGCCACAATACAATGCCGTGAACATTAGGATAAGCACACTTAGAAACCTTTGAGTGGCCTTCACTCAGCCATATATCAGATGTTTACTGAGCTTCATTGAGCCCAGCAAAGACCAGAGGATGTGATATCACTGAAGGTCTCCACCTTTAAAGAACAATATCTAGGGGGCAGAGTGAGAGAAATACACGTGAAACAAACTATAACTAATATTTATAAACTTTCAGATATTTTAAACATTTACAATCATGTCCTATCAAATTTGTGATAAATTCGGCAGAGATTTTTCTGCTGGAACATTTGCAAGGCTTCCTAGAAAAGAGAGAATGTGCGTGGGCCTTGGGAGGTCTGGGCAGGGAGGATGCTGGGCTTTCTAGGTAAGGACAGGAGCATCAGCAAAGACAGGAATTTAGAGTAGGCATAGTGATTTGGGAAAAAAAAACAAAAAAAACTTTTAGGGAGTGTTTGGCAAGAGCATAGGGTTGTGTTTTAGAGGTGAAGCCTGAGAACAACAACATAGGACCCCAACTGTGGAGTGCGTGAGGTGCCAGGCTGGGTTCTGTGCTATGTAGAGATTGCTGGAATTTCTTGTGGAGGGGAATGCCATGATCAGAGCTGGACTGGGAGAGATCCATCATGCATTGGGGTGGGGGGGGCACATAATGTGGAGAATGGGGTGGAGGAACGGAGTGCCAGAGCTTTTTACTCCAGAGGGAAGGTTAGGAATAGTACTGTCTGAGTTGAGGGGTGCCCTGGTTGCTGTCTACATTGAGGTCCCCTCGCTACTCTACCTTCACACCTGTCCTGCGCTCAGAGCGGTGCTCACAATGTGGACAGGTATTATCCAGCTTCTCAGTTTTTCCAAGGGCAGGTAAAAGGTTAGCATAACCTGTTCTTGAAAGGGCTAATGGGTATGTGCGTGTGCATGTGTGTGTGTGTGTGTGTGTGCGCGCGCGTGTGTGTAAGGAGAGAGAGAGAGGGAAACACATTATAAAGGTAATATGTTCTCATTGCAGAATTGCAGAATGTTTGGGAAATAAAAAATGCAGAAAAAAAAACAACCAGAAAATTTCTCATGATCCTGCCACACAGTGACAACTACTGTTAACATGTAGTGAATTTATTTATGCATAAATGCAGACATAAATATAACCAATTTTTAATAAAATTGAGATGATGCTTCATGTGTTTTTAGCCTGCTTTTTACACACTGTTTAAACATATGATTATTTTTCATGTGTCCTAAAACTATTTGAACTCATACTTAATGGACGCGTAACATTCCACTCAATGGATTTAACTTCATTTAATCATTCTATCAGATATTTGGGTTGTTTCCAATTTTTGGTTATTATAAATAACACTAAGATGAATATACAAGTGGATAAACATTTTATCGGATCCCTCATGGTTTCCTTGGCCAGATTCCTAGAAGAGAAATTACAGGGTCAAAAATGTAGATATTTATCAGATTCTCGTTTCATATCACCACATGGCTTTCCAAAACAGTCCTGCCAAATTATACGTGCATCAACACAGTCTGCACATGTCACTCCACTGCCATTACTATGGTCACCAGCATCTTGCAAGTTGCCAAATTCATTGGTTAATGCTCAGTACTCAGCTTACTCAACTGTCAGTTGCATTTGACACAGTTGAACACTCTTCCCTGATACATTTTCTTTCCTCGGTTTTAGGGTTTCAAGGACACTGCAGTTTCCAGGTTGCCTTTCTTCTCTCTCTCCTTATCAGGTCCCTCCTTATCTCTTTGACCCTTAAACAGAGCCATAGAGCTCCATTCTCCAGACTCTTTTCTATCTGTACTTGCTGTCTTAGTGATCTGCAGGTCACATCTTTAAATGCTCTTCAAGCACTAAGTTCTTATCTGCAGGCCAGCCAGTCTATTGAAAACAGGCCTAGTACATCTTTTGTCTACTTAACATCCCCTTTTGTCTAATACATTAGACAAATGTAAAAAAAATGTATTTGTCTAGTAGGCATCTAGCCTTTTCAGAACCAAATTCCTTATTTCCAAAGACCCCAGCATGCTCCTCCCATAGGCTTCCCTATCTCATAAATGCTAAATCTGTTTTCTTAGTTGTTCAGGCCACAAACCTATTAGGCAATTTCAGTTATTTCCAGATTTTAATTATGATAAACAACACTGAGATGAACGGACAGGCCTGAAACTTTCAAATTGGTCTCCTCACTTTCTCTTACATGTCATATCTAATCTGTAAGTGGACCCTTTTGGCTTTCACCTTAAAATACACTTGGAAATGGACCACGTTTCAGACTTGGGCACTTCATCTTAGTTCAGGCCATCAGCTTCTCCCATCTGGATCATGCCAGGGGCCTCCAGCTGGTCTCTCTGATTCTGTTCCTCTATCCCCGCCTCCCACAATGCTCTGTTCGCCCAGAATGGCAGCCAGAATGAAAGTATCAAAATGCAAGCCATAGCCTTCTCAGTGCCTTGCTCAAAGCCCACCAAGACTTCCCACATCACTTGGGATACAGCCTGGGTGCTTATGTCACCTGCTGACCCCATTTCCAACATTCTACCTCCTTCACTCAGTCCTAGCTCACTGGACTTCTACATTCTTTTTCAAATGTTGCCTTCTCAATGAGGACTTTGCTGAACTCCAGAACTCTTCATCTTGCAGAACTAAAAGTCTGTACCTATTAAACCACAACTCCTCATTCCCCGCCCCCCGCCCCCGTAACCCCTGGCAACCATCATTCTACTTTCGGTTTCTATGAATTGGACTACTCTAGTCACCACATATAAGTGGAACTCATATAGTATTTGTCTTCTTTTGTGACTGGCTTATTTCATTTAACATAATGTCCTTATGTTTCATCCATGTTGTAGCATGTGTCAGAATTTCCTTCCTTTTAAAGACTGAATAATATTCCATTGCATGTATACATCCCCTTTGCTTATCCATTCCTCCATCAGTGGACACTTGGGTTGCTTCTGCCCTTTGGTGAATAATGCTATTATGAACATAGGTGTACTGATATCTTTTTGAGACCCTGCTTTCAATTCTTTTGACTATATGCATATACACTAAAGAGCAAATCCTGGATCATATGTAATTTCTTTTTTTAACTTTTTGCGAAAATGCCATACTGTTTTCCATAGCAGCTGCACCATTTTACATTCCCACCAAAAATGCACAAGCGTTCTGATTTCTCTAAGTACTTGCCAACGCCTATTATATTTTCCATTTTTATATCCCAGTGGGTGTGAGGTGGTACCTCATTGTGGGTTGTATTTGTATTTCTCTAATGATAAGTGCTTCAAGAGTCTTTTTATGTGCTTTTTGACCATTTTAATATATTTTTTTGGAAAAAATGTATTCAAGTCCTTTGCCCATGTTTTAACAGTTGTTTTTTGTTGTTCTTGTTATTGTTGAGTTGTTTTGTGTTTTTAATTTTTTCCTGATTGGCCTCAATGATTATTATTTTATTGATGATGCTTATGTTAAATTCTGCAGGAGAAGTAGATATAATGGATTGGGGTGGAAAGGTAGGGAGTCTAATCTTGGCAAAGAGAATGGCACATATAAATTGTAATAGGTGAAAGAGACATGTGTATAAGCATAAATATGCATTGATGTCTTATCTGTAAAACGTATATGTAATTTACATATTTTCCCATTTTAGGATATATAATAACAAGGTTTCTCAACAGCAGGACTATTGGCATTTTATGTTGGATAATTCTTTGTTGTGGGGTGCAGCATCCCTGGCCTCTACCCATTGGATGTTGATAACTCCTTCCCCTGCCCCCAGAAATGTCTCCGTACATTGCTAAATGCCCCCAGGGGGGCAACCCTTCCCCTCACCCCAGTTGAGAATCATTGCTATAAGAAGAGATGTTAAATAAATAGATAGATGGGGTGGAGGGAATGCTGATTTATTATTATACTGTGATTGAAAGCCTTATCTATAACAGCCTCTATTTGTGTGCAAGTCAATGTTCTACAATATATCAATTATGTCAATAGGTTTAAGGGTCATGCTAAAGAATATTTCTCTTGTCTTCTTTGTGAGTGTGTATTGATATTATTGTTATTTCTTATTGAGCACAAATTATGCTAAGGGTCTCTCATTAAGACTTAATTATATGAGGTCTGATAAAAAATATGGTGAATGTTTAAATTAAAAAAATGTATTACAGTAAAAGACACATTGTTATTATTCCCCCTCAAAATGCCCTCCTCCTTACCTCGCTTAGAACACACTGATCCCATCATTCTTGCCACTTTCTGAAGCAGTTCTGGAAGTCCTCTTTCATGAGTGTCTTTACTGCATCCTCCATCATGACAGCGCTCCGTGTCACACATTGTTTCTGGTACGGCAGTTTCTGTCAAATAGAAACATTATGGTGTCCTTATCCACTTATTCTCTGGATCTGTCACTGTGGGACTTCTGGCTCTTCCCCAAAGTCAAAATGACCATGAAAAGAAAACATTTTGAATCAATTCAGGTTATTGAAGCAGCCATGACAGCACAACTAAAGACACTCATGAAAGAGGACTTCCAGAACTGCCTCAGAAGGTGGCAAGAATGATGCAATAAGTGTGTCTGACGCAAGGGGGGGATATTTTAAGGGGGATTAACAGCAATGTGTCTTTTACTGTAATAAAATGTTCTTTATTTAAACATTGACCTTATTTTTTCGATCACACCTTGTACAGTAAATTGTAATATTTCTCCTTTTCTATTCAGAGGAAGTCTACTTAATCCTATTCTGAGATTATTTTCAAAGCATTGGACTAGAATTTGTTTCTTCTGCATTTCTGGGATCTCTGGCAGAGTGAGAGAATGAGAAACTTTAGCTTTCACCCACATTTTATAGCTTGCACACAAGAGAAAAAGAGAGGATGACAATTGAATAAAGTAACATATTCATCTATGATATTTTAAGATTTGCCCAACAGTAGGAAAGTGTGCATTCTGGAAAGATTTCTGGGGAGGATTTTGACATCTCCGATAGTACTTTTGACTGGTTTAGACATAAATAAGTTTATGGGCTTTTGAAATTTTAATTTGGCTAAGGCACAACCCCTGCCTGATTCCTGACTTCCACCCATGTCCTTTGCAATTTGCAACATGCCATTAAAATTAGGGCCACTATTATTCAACCTTCCCAGGAGTTTCCTGCAAAAAGCATTACAAGTTAAAAAAAAATGATGTTACACCTTTTGTATATTGGTAAACTCTAAAATTTGTCCATCTCTAATCTGACATACAGACAATTCATGCATAGTGAATGAACAAATACAGAGACTGGTTGTATAAGGTTCTCATTCCTAAGGCAGTGGTGTATTTAGTTGGCTTCAGGGGTTGGAGCCTCCCTTTGAAGAGATGAGAGGGGTCATTCAAAGTGGCAGCTGTATTTAGCAAATTGACAATTACCTACTCACTGGTGTTCATTTGGGCGGTGTTGATATTTGCTCTAATATAGTGTATTTTTAAAAATTGTTATCAGGGATGTAAAACGTATGCAAAATAAATGTAAACTATACTTTTTTTCTACCCCTCACCCCCTTTATGGTTTTTTTCTAATTGTGGTTAAACACACACACACACACACACACACACATACACACATAACATGAGATTTATCTTCTTTTCAAACTCTCCCAATTCTACAGTACAGTATTGTTAACAAAAAGAACAATATTGCACAGCAGATCTCTAGAACTTTATCATCTTGCGTGACTGAAACGTTATACTGTTAAGTAACAAAAATTCAACTGAGTACATTTGAAAACTATAATTGGCTTTATTAAATGATTCATGAACTGGGCAGCATCCCATCCAGCAAGTAGAGAGGTTTTCGAAGGCAGAGAGGGGTTGGACAAAGGAACTTATTAGCAATGAATGCGTTTTTTTCAGGCAAAGTCGCCCGCCTAAGGGGAACAGATCCATCAGGGGATTGCCTCGTAGTGCTGACCAGGAAATTCCGGGTTTGCTGGTGAAAGGTCACATCCCTGGAGAAGGATTAAGCTGTAATGAGGTTAAGAATTAAGTCTCGGTTTGCTGATGTGGGGCCTTAACACAAGTGACTCCATTTTGGGCCTGCTATCCCTTTTTTTAATAATACCCATTGAACAGCAACTCTCCTTTTTCCTTACCATCTACTCCTTTAGTTTTTATCCCCAAAGCTCAGTAATGATGAGAGCCAAGAGGGAGGCATGTAATCCCCAAATCACTTCTAATGGTTTCTAAACAGCTTGGCACTGCTTCTGACTGTAGTTATGCTCTTATTCTGGGTGATTTAAAAATAAAGGTTAATGTTTATTTAGCAGTTATGGGGCTGTGTTAAGCTCTTTTAATCATTATCTCATTTAAATATCTCAACAGCGCTGTTAGTTAGATACAATTATTATCTGCTTTTTTTATAGATAAGATAACAGGTTTGTAAAAATGGAATAATAACCTCACGTTAACTCATTAAATAGCAGACTGATGGTTTGAAGTCAATCCACCTGTCTCAAGAGTCTACACCATGAATAACTGCTAAACCAGATTTGAAATATCTCGTCTCCTCTTCCAGTACATGCATACACCCACTGCAGATCTTATGTCGGGAAAAGCTGGATAAAGAAAAAGAGCAAAATGAAGAAAAGCAAAAAAAAAAAAACCCCACAAAACAACAACAACAAAAATCCCAAGAATCTTCAATAGGAATTCTTTCCTGTTCATATTGTGAAAATCACATACATGCAGAACTCACAGACATCTAAACGGCTGTTGCCCTTGGTTTTACACCTCTAGACCGGAGGTAAATATCGAAAGGCAAAGGTTATAAATTTGTTTCGGCAGAAACCAACTATCATAACATTACCACGAGTCTTATGCCTACTTCATGAATTCAGTCATCAGACATTTAATTTGGGCACAGTTTTTTAAAATTCAATTTAAGTATTTTAAGGAAATATATATAGTTTCCACTTTGGCGCAGTCCTCACCACTCTTTTCCAGCTTTAACTTGACCTGCTTTGCCCTCTTAGGCATTTGTATTTGAAATCCCTGCTTAACAATAAAATGTGGGTGTACATGGAACGATTTTCTCTGTATCTGTAGTATATTAACGTACACTACATGTTTATACATGTTTATATACATGTTTGATATATACATGGTTTAGCTTGAAACAACTTCTGACGAGGCATTTGGCCTCTTATTATATTTGTTAATATGATATTATGGCCGCCCTTTCCCTTTCCTGTCCTGTCCTTTCCATTCTTTTTTTTAGCACTAATATTGTGTTTTCCTGTTGGATTCCTGTTCATATGATTCTTCATGTCCGCTTGGCCAGAGGTGGGTAATTGTCAGAGGAGGAAAGGGGCTTTCTTGCAGCTGCTGTGTGTGTGTGTGTGTGTGTGTGTATCTGTGTGCGTGTCTGTGTGTGTGTATCTGTGTGCGTGTGTGTGTGCGTGTCTGTGTGTGTGTATCTGTGTGCGCACGTGTGTGTGTATCTGTGTGTGCGCGCGTGTGTGTGTATGTATCTGTGTGTGTGTGTCTGTGTGTGTCTGTGTGTCTGTGTGTGTGTGTCTGTGTGTATCTGTGTGTGTCTGTATGTGTATCTGTGTGTGTGTGTGTATCTGTGTGTGTGTGTCTGTGTGTGTGTATCTGTGTGTGTGTGTGTCTGTGTGTGTGTGTATCTGTGTGTGCGTGTCTGTGTGTGTGTGTCTGTGTGTATCTGTGTGTGTGTGCGTGTGTGTGTGTGTCTGTGTCTGTGTGTGTGTGTCTGTGTGTGTGTGTCTGTGTGTATCTGTGTGTGTGTGTATCTGTGTGTGTGTGTGTATCTGTGTGTGTGTATCTGTGTGTGTGTATCTGTGTGTGCATGTCTGTGTGTGTGTGTATCTGTGTGTGTGTGTATCTGTGTGTGTGTATCTGTGTGTGCATGTCTGTGTGCGTGTCTGTGTGTGTGTGTATCTGTGTGTGCATGTGTGTGTGTGTGTGTGTGTCTGTGTGTCTGTGTGTGTGTCTGTCTCTGTGTCTCTGTTTGTGCGTGTCTCTGTGTGTGTGTGTTTCTTAGAGATGCTTTAACAAAGGATGTAGAGCTGCTTCTCTGGCTTCTACTTGTCCCTTGGTAAAGATATTAAAGTGCTGTGGTTTTGAGGTCCCATAAAGGGTTACTGTGTGTGGGGAGAGGTGGTAGTGTTTGAGTTGATCAGAGGTCAAAGTCAAGTTGCTTTCATCCTCTGAGCCTCAGTTTCCTTATCTGTAAAATAAAAGTAATGATACTTCATATAACTTACGTGCGGTTTTGAGAAAATATCCAGAAAAGTGCCTGACACTTTAGAAAACCAGAATATGTAGGTTGCTGTTTCCCTTCCTTTTATTCTTCTCGGAAACAAGGATTGAATATAGACACTGCCAGTGATATTAAAGTATATAAAGGATTTCTGATGAGAATGCCAGGGAAAGGTTGCAATAAAAATGTACTCTTGTCAACAAAAGCTTCCTAAACCCACCACACAATTTCAATATACCTTACATGTAAATTAATTTCTGTGTGTGTGCATGCACATTTATGCCACATCAGTGTACATGCAAGCATATGTGTGCACACATGTATGCGACATTTGTGTGCGATTTGCTGTGTTTGTGCATGCATGTGTGGGGGCATGTGAAGAAAGAACAGGGCTGGCAGGAGAGGATATATTGCACTTGCTACTCGATGGGAACCCTTATTCAGTATATTGTAACTCACAGTGTATAAAATAAAGTTTGTTTATGATGTTGGTCTTATCTTCTAATTAAAATCATAGGCATGCAGCTTCTTTATACCTGCATAAAATGAGCAGTTTAATTTCTTGGTGCCAGGGGAAAATTGATTTCATTGCCTGTTATGTAGCCCATCAGTACATGGTGTGAAGCAAGTGAGGGCAGTTATGAAAGCCTCCTTCTTTCCCAGTATATTTGTCCTCTCAAGCTCTGCAAGGAGCATGGATGTATCTGTGAGGTTTCTTCAAGGGCAGCAGGGTGCTTCTCCCAGTTGTCCCCAACCCATCATAGTGCCAAAGGAGAAGAAAGCCATTCTGTCTCTGAATTGCCCATCTAAAAGCTTCCCCACTAGATTATTCACATAAGAATGAAAAAAAAACCACCAACAACAAACTATATACTCCATCCACTTTTTAAAAATTCACTGATAACTAGTAATAACTTATTTCAATGAAGCCAAAGCAGATATTTCAGAAAAAGGAAGTAAGCTTGTCTTGGAAACTATAAAGGAATCAAAGAGGAAAAGGACTATGAATCTTTGCACTTAAAGGGATGAACTTGTTTTAGAGCTTACTTTATAATGCTAATATATGCTATGCTAGCATTTTAAAAATCCTGCTATTTAATAGTTTTGTTTTATAATGTATGGAAATGTTTTTTTGGCTTTATTTTGTACTTTGAGCCCCATGATTCAGATGATGTGTAGAAATAGCCCTAACAAATGGTGGCAGTAGAACCAAAGGCAGGAAAAAGTATATACGAGAAAGTAAAGTCATGTGCTCATTCAGTCACTCAGAAAGCATT
This sequence comes from Hipposideros armiger, assembly GCF_001890085.2. Taxonomy (NCBI): domain Eukaryota; kingdom Metazoa; phylum Chordata; class Mammalia; order Chiroptera; family Hipposideridae; genus Hipposideros; species Hipposideros armiger. The sequence continues at coordinate 6,345,970 of NW_017731378.1, forward strand.
AGGAGCTCAAAGAAGTTAGGTCGAGCTGGATATTAAAAGTCGAAATTACTTGCTGCTGATGAAGCCAGAGACATAGGCAGGGGGCAGATTTTGGTCAGGCTTTTTTAAGGAATTTAGAATATAGGAGGATCAGTGATAGTCCATTGGGCGGTTTTAAGTAGGGCGTTATAGAGTCAGAGTTGTATTATAAGATGATGGTTCTGGCCACAGTGTGCAGAGAGGATTGGAGGGGAAAGGCAGAAACCGTGAGATTGGCTAGTAGTGTTTTATATTATAGTAATCAGTACAGGGATTATCACATTTTGGACTAAGGTAATCAAAATTGGCAGGGACAGAATGAATCTGATTTTAGGCCTAATTGGAAGGTAAAATACACAGGGCTCAGAGACTAATTTTAGCAGGTAAATGGAAAAGAAGAGTTAAGGATGACTCTCAGGCCTTTGGCGTCACATTAACGGTTGGTAGAGATACTCACTAAGCCAGGCAGGAAATAGTGGGGGGGGACTAATAATGCTGGGACGGGGTATATTGTGAGGCATGTTGAGTTTGAGGTGTTTGTGAGACATCCAAATAGAAGAATCAACCAGGAAGCTAAGTTTTCAACTCTAAAACTGTGAGGAGACCTCAGCTGGAGGTTTAATTTATGAGCTGTCCCTTGAAAGATGGTAACTGAGGAAAATAAAAGCAAGAGTGAAAGAAGTCATTGAGGGGCAGTGTGTTGAATGAAAAGAAAAGAGGATTAAGCTGAGGGATGAGGAATGGTCCTATGATAAGGATAATAGAGAAAGTTGAGTATTCAAACGAGACGAAAAGGAAGACCAGACAAATACGGTGCTACGGAAGCACCTGGAAGAGAATGCTTAGAGGAGGATGGAACTGCCAGTGGTATCAAAAATTCTTAGGCGTTTAACCAAAGAAAAGGTCTGACTGCCTAAGTGTCTATTGGATTTAAATACTGGAAAGTTGAGACCAATGTCATTGAATTACTATAAGTAGATGGCATATTGCACCTATTGGATGGGGCCGGGGGCGGGGGCGGGGGAGGAACTTTTAAGTGAGTACTGAAAGGTAAATCACAGTCATAGCTATCACTTGTCAAGAATATTCATTATACCAAGTGCTCAAAACCAGTGTGGTTATCATCATACTCAATTATTTTTGTGGAAACCAAGGCCTCTAGAGGTTAAGTAACTTTCCAAGGTGACACAACATGAACAGACAAGTGTTCAGATTTGAACCTGCTTTCTCTGATGCCAAAGACTTGGACTACACCCTTCTGTCCATTAGGCTTGGGGATGACAAACTTTCTTGAGCAGCAGGATTTGCCTTGAGGTCCTTTGGGGGATATGTGCTTTGGAAAATATTGAGAACAAAGGGACCATGAAACCACTTCAATCAACTGAATCACTAAAACAATTCAGAACGAACAAAATATACAGTGCAATCATAGGGGAATCCTTTCCATGACTAAAGAGCAATAAAAGCAATAGTGTGATGAAGAGTGACATGGAGAATTGAGTGGGGGAAGAGGAGGAGAGAGAGGTGTCCCCAAGATCAGGGGACAGAGGAGCATAAGAATATGCCCCAGTACTTAAAGGAGGGACATCACAAAAATGAAGCCTCATTTGTATGCAGACCTACCCTTGCACAATATTTCAGCTCAACTCAGAAATGAAGGACTAAATCAGGGGAAAAAAATACCTATATTTCATATAGAGGCCCAGACACCCCTTTCTATGTGGTGATATACAAGTACAGATGACTTTATATTTATGTTTTAATTTCTTGTATTTATTCTCTCCTACTAACTCTATCTATATTTTCTCCTCTCTCCTTTTTTTTTTAGATCATGCTTCTTAGTGATCCTGAAATGGAGAGCAGCATATTGATAAGCTCAGACGAAGGGGCGACCTATCAGAAATACCGGCTCACCTTCTATATCCAGAGCCTGCTCTTTCATCCCAGGCAGGAAGACTGGGTGCTGGCCTACAGTCTGGATCAAAAGGTGAACAAACACTGTTTTCATTCACATCTTGTCACCCAGGTACAACTTCATGAAAGGCACTTGTTTACTCCATCCAAATTTTGGAGGGGATTCAGTGGCATTTCATTATTCCAACCAAGCTGATTTTATCTGCAGCATCTAACTTTCCTTTGTACTCTTTAGTATTGAAATCTGCAGGCAGGTATCTTTCATTTATCAGCAATGCTCTTTATTATTTCACAGATTCAAGACGGCTTTCTCTATAACTTTACTCATTTGACATTTAAAACAACGCTGTGAAGTAAGCAGCAAATGTGTATTTATAATAATTTTAGAGTGACGATAGTAAACAGAGGTGTTCAAATGCAGCCAGCTCGTAATTGGAGGAGCCAGGGTTTGAATGCACATGGTCAGATTCCAAGCCTAGGGTGTATTCCATCACACCATGCTGTCTTGATCTTTTTGAATCTTTTTGAAAATTTGAATATACCATTGTTCTGAGTTTAGCAAAGGAAGCAGAACCTCAAACATGTCCATTTTATTGTTTTCTAAAAGTACATTTCAGATATCGTGGGCCAATAAGTCCTCTGCTTTGAGCTCCAGATCCAATGTACCCAGCTGTGTACTTGACATTGTCCTTTGTATGTCTCAGAAGCCTCTTGATTTAACAACATACTCCATAAATGAACTTCTGTTCTTTCCCCCTCAACATAGCTGGTTTTCTTCCAGCATTCCCTAATTGTACCCATTTAGTTGCAAACGTCAGAAACCTAGAAGTCATCCTTCATACTTCCTTGTTCCTAACCCAGCACCTCTAATCCCTCAAGTCCTATCTCTAAATATTTCTTGATTTCCATGTACTTCATTCTGGTACCACCACCCCTCAAACATAGGTGACATCTGTCATTTGAATTATTGCCAGAGCCTCTTCCAGTGTGTTCATATGTATAACTTGAACAATATATTCCCCAAATGTAGATCTGGTGATTTCATGCCTTCGTTAAAACTCCTTCAGCATTTTCTCATTGCTCACAGGAAAAAGACCCCAGTCCTCAGCAGGATCTGTGAGCACCTGTTTGGTCTGATCTCTCCTTCTCCCTTTTGACTCACTGTTATCACTTCCCCCTGAATGGCTTCCTTCAGCCCCTCACCCCAGCTGTCTCCTTGTTCTAGTTCCTGGGCCTAGAACCTTCTTCCCTAAAGCAAATCTCATCGCTGTCAAATCGCAGATCTAGTATTACTTCTTGGGACTGCTTTCCTAAATTCTTTGATAAAGTTTTACCATCCTTGATGCTCTTTCTCATAGCGCTGTGAGAAAGAGCATCGATAGCCCTTCAGAGTACCAGAGTACCTGCCATGTTGAAATTCCGCACTGATGCATGTGAGTTCTGGGCCGTCGCCATTCCTCCCTAGGTCACAAGCTCCTAGAAGACAAGAACGTCTCTGGTTTTACTCACTGTTGTAGCACCGGTCCCCAGCACAGTACCTGGTACTTTATAAGTGCTCAGTAAATATTTGTTAAGTCAACAGATTAGTGGATAAATGCATAAATGCTATGGTAACAAACCCTCTAGCGTTGGGGGTGTCTTATACTTAAGAAAATGGACTGTAGGTGCTTCTTCTTGGTATTTCCTGCCATCTCCAGAACCTAAGTACAATGCTTGATGCCAAACTATTATGTAATAAGATTGTAGAATCAATCAGTAAAGGGAAATAGAAAATTCCAAGCACTGCCTTGCATAGAGATATCCACAGAATAATCTTGGCTGAAATAGCTTCTTCTCTTTGTTCTGTCTTAAATCCTAAAGCAGTTGCCCTTCAGTATATATTTGAATATGTGACTGTAAATGTGAGTGTGTGTGTGTGTGTGTGTGTGTGTGTGTGTGTGTGTGTGTGATGTCAGCACCTTTAAACAATAATTTCAACATAACCTTTATATCTCTCATTAATGGAGCCTTGAGGTGGGCGTCAGGTGCTTAATGCAATCCCCTTAGGACACCCACATGACATTTGCAGAGCAAAAGCCACTGCAAATACATTTCTTTCATGGCATCAAGTGGATATTGTATGAAAGACTTAGCCAAATGTCAGGTCGTCTGTGAGTTTAGATGCTCAGTGTTGCCAGGAATTTTGAAGCTATATTGAAAAAAATAAACGATTTGGGTGTTGTTCAATGGCTGGATTGTAATTTATTTAGAAGAGGCTCAGGAGTCCTAAACCATGTTTTCATTAGTACAGAGACAAGCTACATTAGAAGCAACAGACCTCTCATTCCAGGAGGTTGAGAAACCAAATGCAGTGTGCTTTGTGTTTATCCAGAAGGAGTATTCATTTTCTCCATCCCCACAGCAGGAAGAACCTTTGGGGCACTGTTCAAAAAGGACTTACCCGTGTGGATATAATGTATTCAAAACACTTCCAGGCTTGGTGGCTACTTTTACACTTAGTAAAAATATCGAGAAACGTGGCAGTGGGTGTGGATGGATTTTCCTAACCACACTCGCATTTCTGGATGCATTATTCCTTAAGTACTCTTTCTGGTTGACATCTTTTGTGTATAGTGGCTGAATGCTCTTCAGGCCATAAAGGTTCGAACGGGGGCCCTGCCATTCTTTTAAATAAATGGTGTGAAGAGGCAGATGATGCCTCTGGCGACATTTGCAGAGATGACATAAAACACCCAGACTCAGTCATCCAGGTTGCAGAAGATTTTTTTCTTTATTTGGGGAGTAATTTATCAGCTTAGAGTCAAAGAGAGTGATACTATGCAGCAGCGAATGAAGTTGTAAGGTAGTGGAGATTGATATACAATTCCTTATTTCAGACTGGAGCCTTGTCTGATATGCATGCGTCGAGGCAGCTGGCTTCTTCTGGAGAAAATGAAAACTGCTAGTGTTAAGGTAACTGCTGCATCAAAGGGAGATGTTTGTGATGAGGAGTGAATCGATGTTTCCATTATTGTGCCTTTGATGAAATGCACTAGCAATTTCTTTAGAATTGGTAAGGCTGTCTCATTCTGTTGTATGTATTACAAAAGACTTAATTGAATGATATTTTACAGGGACAATAACCAATCGCTTTCCCTTTCAAATTGCTACCCCAAAGCTGCAGGAGACTTGCCAGGAGATCTCACTTGGTCAAGGCACTGCTGGGGAACTAGGGAAATGCCTTCTGGAGAGAACAAAATCATATCTAGAAATTTAGTGATGCACATAGCGTTGCATTAGTTAGGTACCCAATGGCAGCTTTTGAATCAACTGGGAAATATGGCTACCTTACCCTGGTGGTCAAGGCCAGGTTGTAGGTGAAGATCATCCAAGCCTTCCGACTTCCTAAGCTGCAAAGGGGTGGGGAGGTAAGGGGCAAATGCACCTTGTCCTTGACCCTGCTGGAGGGCCATGCCTCTCCAGTTCTGATATGTACCAATATAGGAAAGTCCTTTCTGTCTTCCGCTCAGCTTGACTTGGGTTTTGATCAAGTCCTTTCATCCTGGCCATCTTATGAAAGTCCCAAATTCCTGCCAATTCCTGTGCCAGCTCCTCCTCTGCCCAACAGATTTTCCTGTAGTCTTGAACTTCAATATAAAAGGACTCAGTACTTAGTAAAGACAAGAGATTCTCTCTTGGATATAAGAATCTTTGGAGAAGCTTTACAAGGATCTTTGCAATTAAAAAATTACCAGCAAAAGTAATAGGTTATGGTTGACCAAACTGGAAATAAAAGAAAAGCTACTCCTGTTCTCTCTCCTCCCCTCCCCTCCTTTGTCCTCTCCTGTGAGAACCAAAGCTCTAGAAAGTCTTTTGAGGGCTGTATATTTACCAATTATTTAAGAGGAAGGATTCTTTTTTTTGTTTTCATCAGGATATTTTCTCACTGATGACTGAAATAGCTTACCTTGTGATGTTTTGGATTACCTGGAGGGTTCAATAATCTTATTAAAACTGAAAATTTTTGAAAGATTTTGAGATAGGTTTTGAGGACGTTGCAATCCTATAAATAGATAGGTGCTATTCTCATCGCTGTAGAAAGCTGGTTGTTTAAACATCCCTCATTTTGACAAGAGAGTGTAGTTTTTTTAAAAAATGGGCACGTGCTCATGTATTCACAGATGCATACATCCTGGCACAGGGGACCTTCCACCGGAGATAGAGGACTAAAAATAGCTACTTTTCTGCATAAGAGGTAGTATTGCAAAGCTCTTTATTATCATTTATCTTCTTGGCAAAATGAAACTTTAACAAATACACCTGGCTTTGGAGATCAGAGATGAGGAACTCAATGGGATTTCATTCTATTGTTTTTCAGACACTTCTGGGAAAGACTGTTCTAGAATATCCAATGATTTCAATCTCAAAACAACTTTCTGAAATACTAGCACACTAATGATAGTTTGCTGTTACAATAGTTGGGGAGGTGGGTGTGCAACTATGTTTTTTTGTTTTTTTTGTTTTTTTTGGTCACCTGCTACCAGCCATGTTCAATAGCAGCTGACAGACTGATGAGCTGGTTAAGAGGCCGATGCGTTTTAGGCATGGTCACTGGCAAAATGGGGTTCACAGTGGAGGAAGTGATAGTGGTTCCATGTGGGCTTTTCTCCTTGGGTCCTGCCTGGGGCTGCCACGTCATGCACGAGTGGGGCACTGGGCAATTTGAGTATATCTGGAGTGGAGGGCCTGAAAATTCAAAAGGAAGTTTAAACCTGTATTTATGGAATGCTGGATAAAAACAAAGCTGTTTCTTTCTCATATAAGCCCTCAGATTGGAAATGTAATTGTATTCAGAGCCTCCAGGATTAGTAGGTGATGCTAACTTTTCTCAGTAGCCATTGGCAAAAACAAGCATCATGTCTTCCTCACCTGGTGGGAATAAAGCTGTTGGGGATTAACTAGGGATGGCCATGATTTTGAAGCTTATCCCCCATGGAATAAGAGTAGGACTGAAGGGCATTTTTTATTTGGAGAAAAACATTGCATTTCCATTAGGACCTCTTCCATGCCTACAAAACCATTTGCAGATCATTTAAGAGAAGAAAATCCATAGTCCCACTCATCTATGACAAACTGATACTGCTCCTACAGATGCCTCATCAGTACAGTAGAGATGTGCTATCTCCATCACCATAGAAACACCAGTTTCCATGAGGCCATTTTCCTATAGAAAACAAAAACAGTGGACCAAGAATGGCCCTATTTTTTATTAAGGAGGTGTAACAACCACTGTGTTATTCAAATAATACCATTAATCTATGTGCACTGAGTTCTGAATGAAATAACTGGTTTAATGTAGAGTATTAACTTGCATTCAAGGAGAATGGTGCAGTAGGAGTCCACTCATGTTAACATCGTTCATGAGAACATGAGCTCAATGGAATAACCTTCAGCAAACTTATGGATTTGATGGCTTTATCTTTCCAAGCCTGCTTTTCCTATGTCGTCCCAGACTTTTGTTTCTTTCCTCTACCTTCTAGGTGTCCATTTTGATAACCTGACACATTTTTTTTTTCCAGAGAAAAGGACATTTGCTAAAATAATGGAAGATGCAGTGTATGTGTGTGTGTGTGTATGTGTGTGTATATGTATGTATGTATTAAGAAGGGAACTCAGATACCTTTTTCCAGCAACATCTTTCTCAGGCAACTATGCTCTCATGGTAGGATTCAGCCTTGGTAGTATTTTGGTGAAGGAGGTGACTATAGCTACAGGTGGGCAAGGAGGTGGAGCAAAGGAGCTGTGTAGCCTTCTCTGTGTTCTGCTACCCACTTCCTACATGGAGTGGCCTTGTCTTCACACAGGCTGATCCTTTGTGCTCACACTTTGGCCCAATGTCCCTAACTCTGACCCCTTTGGTTTCCAGTTTTCCAGCAGGACTCAGGAATTCTTCTGCTTGTTTCTTCCTTTGCAAGCCTTCCTAGACTTACAACCTTATCTATTTGACCTGAGCATACCTTCTATCCTTCCTCCATTCTCTGCATCCATCTTGACCACTCACCCCAGTATGGCAGCATGTAGTCTTTTGAAGTCAGGGTCAATCTTTAAACCAGAGTGTAATAGACATAGAGGAAAGTGCACATTTCATGGGCTCAGTGAATTTTCACAAACTGGCTACACCTAGGAAACCAGCACCCTAATCAAGAAACACACCAGGACTGGCACCCCAGAATATCCCATGTGTATCTTCCACACACCCTGGAGGGCTGCTATCAGTCATGGTCGGTTTTAATCTTATGTTGGGAACTGATGACTGGCTAAACTGGCGAAGGAATAGACACAACATGAATTGCTTGGGAGAAAGGTTGGAAGGTAGCAAGGAAGATAAATAACAGAGAAGGAGAAAAATTTGAAGTATTAACTATAGAAGACTAGACTACACCAAAGGTAAGAATTCATTAATGTTGAATAAGCCCAACTAATCCAGAGAATTCATAAGGAAACGTTAAAAAACAACAACAATGTTCATTTAAAATGAACAGTTTTCATTTTTAAAAATGTGCTTTTTTCTGTGCCACAAGGAAAATAACCATTGCTGGCAAAGTTGTGGTGAAACTCCTATTCTGAAGTAGTATCGATGCCGCGCACATAAGTTTTTCTTCCTAGGAAACATCTTCACAGTATGTGTACCAGAACACATGTACATATTCATAACTTTGATCCAGCGATTCAGTTACTCCACTTTTGAGACTATACCAAATGGAACAATACCACGAAGCTTTAGGCATAATGTTTATCAAAGTCATTCATAATGGGAAAAATGGGATAGAAACTTAGTGAAGTCCCAAGATAAGGGACTTTAAATCATAGTGTACATGTTTCCCAGAATATTATGCAGCCATTAAAATGGTGGTCATGATGACTGTGTAGGAAGATGAATACATATTAATACCTATTTATTACATCTTGGTCTCATGTTACATACATCATATATAGATACACACACATTAATTCATAATACATATTCAATAAAGTAGTACTCTTTGAACACAGGTATATAAAAATAAAATAAGAAAAAGGATGCAAAGAGGGAAGGAAGGAGAAAAATTTCAAAAAGAATAGAAGGGTTCTGGGTTCTGCTAAGATGATGGAATTATGTTTATGGATTTTTTTCCACACCATTTGTTTTCCAAATTTTCTATTCTTTCATTAGATTAGCTTTATAATTAAAATATTCTGAAAAGTAATCTACCTTGAATAGCTTATGTTCAGTCCTAATTATAAGGCAGTGCTCTTAAAAAAGGTTTTAAGTGTGAATAGCATCAATTTAGGTAAAATCATTTCAAATTATTATTTAAATACCTTTTCAAGAGGCACTGTGGCGTAGAAGAAAATTTCCCTGAACTAGGAATACACTGAGATGAGGGTTTCTCTTTTCTTCAGCTTTGCTTTTCACTATGGTCCCTGTTGAACTGTGAAACTCTAGGAATTATATTTTTTTCTCCTAACAAAAAGTGTACTCTTGTTGGATATAACTTCAATCTATATTATTTACAACTCAGCGATAGATATAGGTTTTATTATTTAGAAGCACCCACTATAGATAGATGTTAAGGAAGTGATTTATTCTGGTAGTTTTCAGATGAATTTTGCAGCTATATCCCAAATTGAATTAGTATTTGGTTATTTGATTTGACAGCTGTAATGGAAACAGATACTCCGGAGCCAAGGGCTGTAGACATATGCAGGGAATTAAGGTTTGTGTCAGTAACTCTTACACTCCCCATGTTACTCAGTGCTGGACATATAGGTGCTTCTCAGAAATGGAGATATATGTGCTTAAGTATCTCCTGCATATGGGCACTGACAGGTGCTTTTATATATATCATTACATTGAATCCTCATACGAATCTGCAAGGTGGGTATTATTTCCAAGTAACACATGAGCATATGACTCTTGAAGGTGATATTAACTTGCTCAAGGTCACACAGCCTGTGAGGAGCCTGGCTAGCTCTCTATCCGAGGCTTAGTTGAGGTTCACCTCCCAGCCCCCACAATCCAACCCCCTCTCCCGCCCTCCACAACCCCACAGACCACCACACCGCACCCTCCCTAGTAGAGAGACAAACTTTCCAACTCAGGGCAGAATCCCTTATGGGCCATTTTACACTGAACCTCAACCCCCAGGGAACACTTACAATCGTGAGACAACACAGTCAGCCATGAAGAGACCAAACCTTTAAATGAATGCAGCAGCTCTTCTGTTATACCCCCTTAGCTGATGGCATGGTTGGGGTGGGACTTTGAGGAAGGAAGTCATCAAGCTGCTTACTGATGGATGATAGGCCATAGGACTAATTAATTCTGCATTAGGCAGAAGATAAAAAAGAAGGATTTTTTTTTGTTTTGTTTTGTTTTTTTCAGATTTTGTCTAGCTTTGTTCACTTTTCCCATTGTCTTGTTTTACCATTTGGGTTAATATATAGGTTAAAGTAAAATGTTTGCCATTTAAGTAGGGAATACTATGATCTGAAGATTTTTAAGGAAGCTTATGGAGACATCTTTAATATGGTAATGAAGATAAAAGTTGAAATCATTTAACTTCATTTACAAATCATGAATATGTATTATGCTTTAAATGAAAAGAAGGGCTAAAACAGATATAGTGTTTGTTCAATTTTGCTAAAGAGAAGACAATTTGTCAAGATTTTTCCCCCAAAAACTCAAGCAATATGCAAATGTAGGAAAATCAGACCCCCATGTTAATTCCATGGCATGATGAATATTTTTATAATCCTAATTAGTACCAGTCATTTAGTCTAGCAATTTTCCCCAATCTAGCCAATCTGAAATTAAAATAGATGCCTTGATTACAAAACTCATTAGCAAAGAAGCACCCTTCTCAGTAACCAGTTCATTTAAAATGCACACACTGAATGAAGTGGGGAACACTTGTGTTGGCAATTGGCATAAGTGAAGTGAGTCTTAATTGGAAGCATTGTGAAGTATTTGTATTGCTGCATGTTTCATTGCAGTATAATATATCATTCATTAAATGTAACAAAAGCAACTTTTAAATGGTTTAATTAAGCAGAGTTGGTGCACTTGGTTAATTTTTACAAAGTCGAATGTCACAATTGTTTGGATTTGAAGTACTGATGTGTATTAATGTCAGAAAGACGAAGCCTGACTCTGCATTTATCACTCTGGTTATGCGGAGAATGGCAGGTTTAATGTGAAAGGAGAAAATTAAATTATAGAACATTGACTTCTTACTTAAAAGTACCCACATGCATATTGTCCTCATGCATTTGGACGTGGAGACTCCAGAACTGCCTGATTTATGGCTGGGAAGAGAGGAGGCAGCCCGAGGACTCAAAGTGAAATGGAGGGAGAAAATGAAAGGAGAAACACAGTTGGCGATTTTTCTCTTTGTAATTTCTTTTTAAATTTTCTCTTTTAATCGAGGGAGGAAGTAGTAGGTGGAGAGAAACTCTATCCAGTACATTTTCATCTACTCAAAAGAGCAATAGAGATGCGTAGCGGTGCAGATTGATGTTCTGCCTAAGCCAAATGTGGTAGGAGTGAGAGAGGAGGGGGAAATTGGCTCCGGACCAGGGAAATGCTGGAAACGGGGACTCCACAGAAGTCCTGAATCAGGGCCAGGTAGCAAGGAGTTCAAGGCTGGTTTTTTCTGTAGAAGAGTCTACAGAATGGGTTGCCATAGTGGCAGCTCTGTAGGCAGAAGCCACCGTTCCACTAATGGTCATTTTCTGTGTAATCCAGATGTCAGCTGTTACCTCATATTTATGGCCTACATCATCCCCACATCAGTGACGATGCAGAACTCAGCCATGTTGCTGATTTCCATGAGGAATCTAATTTTAAGCAGGCACTGTTGATATCCTGCCCATGACCATTTGGTATTCCCACTGTAGTACACTCCCACTGGCTTCTGATTGCTGAGATTTGCATTTCTTGGCTGGAGGGCTTTCTCCAAACCCTGCGGAGGCTATTTCACTCCTCTGCAGAGCGTGTTATAGAAGCACCAAGGACTTAACCTATAGGAGCAGCATTCAGCCAGTCACCCAAGGAAACTGATGTATAGATACCCTGGCTTTCTTCTCATGTGGGACAACTCTGAGGCATGTGGTTCATACTTCTTTTCCAGAATTTTCCAGTGGGATTAAACTCAGTTACCCACAGAGTTAGCTGGCTTTATAATATGCCATATACCGACTGCTTTCATTGCCTGGGTCATTTCTCTACCTCTGATAAATGACTAAATTTTTGTCTTAGTGTCTGCACCTGAGGGAACTCGAACCAACTGTGCCAAGCATTTTGCAGTTTAGATGGTGGTAGCTGAAGGATTGTGGGGTCAAGGAGAGAGATCACAGCACAGAGGTTTCCACCCAGAAAGTCCCCTTTGACATTTCTGTGTTCCTAGCCTGTCCTGACCATGCCACCTTCTGGTTCTCCTCACTGCTGTAAGCTGAATAATGCCCCTCCCCAAAAGATGTCTACCTTCGAATCCCCAGAACCTGTGACTATGTTCCCCTACAGCAGGGGTCATTAAACTTTTGAGACAGAAGAGCCGCCAGGGGTCGGCAAACTGTGGCTCCCGAGCCGCAGGCTCTGAAGTAAAATTGAAGATGAAAATAAAACTCTCATAGTTTCATTTATAAAATTTTTAAAGGATATCATTCACATAATGGTGATTATGTAAAAATATATTTATGGCTCTCAAATAATTTTTAAATTTGTTTTGAGGGACAGGATTGGCTCTTCCAGGGGTTGGCAAACTTTTGAGATGGAATGTCCCCAAAGAGCCGCATGGGGCTCGCGAGCCACAGTTTGCTGCCCCCTGCCCTACAGGGTAAGAGGGACTTGGCAGATGTGACTAAGTTAAAGATCTTGAGAGGGGCAGAGTAGCCTGGATTATCCCGGGGTGCCCAAAGCAATCACAGGGTTTCAGAAAGGGAGGCAGGAAAGGAAGAGTCAAAACAAGGAAATGTGACAGTGGAAACAGAGACTGGCGCGATGCCCTTTGAAGATGAGGCCTCGTGGCAAGGGCTGTCGGCAGCCTCCAGAGGCTGGAAAAGGCGAGGATATGGATTCTCCTCTGGAGCCCCCAGAAGGAACACAGCCCTGCTGACACCTTGATTTGAACGCCATAGGACTGATTTCAGACCTCTGACTTCCAGAACTGAACAATAATAAATCTAGGTAAGCCACTAAGTTTATGATAATTTGTTTTAGCAATGATGGGAAACTATTGGGTTGTCGGAAAAGTCATGATGCATTTTTGCAATGAAAAACATAGAAAAAATACGTCATGACTTTTCCGACAACCCAATAATACACTTACTGACCCTGCCCCCTGCTTTCATGGACCTTCTGCCCCACAAGCAGGGAGAATCTCCCACTTATCTTCACCTGCTTCTTGGAAACCCCGGCATCCAGACCCAGACACAGGCCATCCCGGTCTTGCTTTGACTTCTCTTCACACGGATCCATGCAGTCTTGACATAAGAAGAGTTCCTCCTGGGAGGAATTCTCATGGAAAAAAAATGTTTGTAGCCTTGTCATATATTGTATTCATTTGCTGTTCTTTTCTTAACAAAGTATCAGACTGGGTGGCTTAAACAACAGAAATGTAAGGTCTCATAGTTCTGAAAGCTGGAAACCTGAGATGAAGGTGTCAGCAGGGCTGTTGTCTTCTGAGACCCCTCTCCTTGGCTTGCAGATGGCCTGTTCTCTGCCTCTTCACAAGGTCTTCCCTCTGTGTGTATCTGTGTCCTGATTTCCTCTTCTGACAGGAATACCAGTCAAGTTGCACTTGGACCTGCCCTACTAACCACATGTTAACTTTAAAAACCCTGTCTCCAAATATTGTGACATTCTGCGGTACTGGGGGTTAGGACTTCAACATATGAATTTGGCAGGAACAGAATTCAGCCCATAACATATACTCGTATGCATGTCAAGGCTGCTGCGTGATGAAAGGCTTGTTGTCCTTTGTGCCTCTACTGCCCTGTGAAAGTAGGACTCTCTTTCTGCCATGTAGCTTGAGGGCTCCTGAGGCACATGGAATGGACCCAATCACCATAAAGGATTTGCAGTGGGGGTGGGAGGTAAGGAGAATGAGGGTGGGGCCAATCCTTGAGATGGAAAACAGATCCTCATGAGAGGCACTGAGACTGGTCAGGAAGGTTTCAAACTGTTCTTGGCCCTGAGTCAGGCTAGGGAATCATGGAGGGCACAAGAGAAAAGATGGCACCTGGGCCATGAAGACCACTGGGAGGAAATTTAAGGGAACGGAGTCTGAAAGAAATCTCAAATGGAAACATATTGGAGAATCATGGCTATTTGCTCACATAAGCTAGATTTGCTTTGTTTTGGTGCTTTATTTTTGTTCTCTCTTTGCATTTGAAAGGGTCAGTAGATCTCAGATGTGCCAGAAGTTACAGAAAGAGGTTTGGTTGGCCTGAATATGTTACAAATCTTAAAATTTATCATTGGCTTTCCCAGAGCTTGGAGAATAAAGTTCTCTCACCACATAGACCATCGTAGTTCTAACTTTCTATCCCTTTTCCCAAACACCCCCTTCACTCATGCACCTGGGGGCACATTCTCCTGTTTCACCACAAAATGACTTAGCACATGTGCGCTCCTCTGGGAGTCCTTTTCTCCTTCTTCATCTGGCTACTCCTGTTTATCTTTCAAAACTCAATGCAAGAAAGCTTTTGAGAGAAAGCTTTCCCTAGACAAACTTATCTATAAAAACATAAATAAACTTATCAAGATTTTGAACAAATATCTAGAAAGAAGCTATTTTCACATTTGCACACTGGAAAGCCTTTTATAGCTTACCATTGTATAAGTACATAAGGGGTGGAGGGATCAAAATTTTTCTCAGTGTTTAGGACATCCAAAGATCATAAACTGTCCCTGGACAAGAGATAAAGAGGAGCTGAACTAAGGTGATAATTGTGGGGCTGAAAAGAAAGGGGACAAATTATACCGTGTACAAGCAGACTTTGTGAGTGTATAGAAGTCACAGGAAGGAAAGGTGCCTGATAACCCCAACCATGATAACAGCCAAAAGGACACCATTGATTTGATGGTCTGATTGCCTGGAAAAATATCTAAGCCAAGGGCTGTGCCCACAGCTTGTTTCTTTGTTGACAAAGGAGATGCTTGTTTCTCAAAAACACGGAGTGAGAGAGGGGTAAACCTTGGTAGGCACTGCCACCAAGGTGTGCTGAGGAAGGGATAATGAATGACCTTCCTTTGTGGTTGCTATTTCCTTTAGCTGATTTTCTGACATTTTGAACATTGCAGGCTGCAGCAAGCAGTAACTGTCTGATTAAGTTATCGAAACAAGGCTTTTAAAAATGGAGACATTTTAATTTGAAGTGCTTGGTAGAGATAGCAGAAGTGGTAATCTAGAAGCTTTGTAATAAGCAGCTGGGGAACAAGTAAGGGAAAAAAAAAGATGTATTAACTCTCCTTTCTTCATATACTACTGTGATGTTAATATTGGGTTCGAATGTTTTTATAATTGTGATGCTGAAAAGTGTTTGAGGAATCCATCCTCTCCGTCTATCTCAGGCATGGATGGGCTCGGGAACCTTCCAACCCAGGGGCTCCAGCCCCCAAAGGGAGCTTTCAAGTTTCAGTAACAGATCATTGCTCCTGATACAATCTGTCTACCCTTAGGTTTATACAATATTTTTCCCTTTTTTGATGTTGAAAATATCAGTTTAATAACCAGGTTACAAAGCTGATATTATTCATGTAATCTCCATTACAGGTATCACAACTTAATCGCTAAAAATAACTGAAAACTGTGCCACAGCATTTGTCTTTTTTTCCTTTCATGTAACTTACTAACAGATATCAGAGTCTAGCATGTTTTAACAAAAATTCATGTTTTTAAAATATTGATTCTTTTTTGTTTTGTTTTTTTTGTCAAGTGAATATTGATACAATGAATGGGAAAATGAGGGGGAAAAAGCATAGAGAGAAAAAACCATTTCTTACCTTTTAGTATATCTCCTGGGAAGTATCAACAGCCTGCTTTTTATTACCCAGTTACGAGGTCAAAGATATTATATTAAACAAATACTTACTGAACATTTACTATGTACCTGGAGGATACTAATACTATCTCTGCTGCCTTGGAAAAAGAAACATTGACCAAATAAATAATTAATGCCAATTGTGAGAAGTGCTGCAAGATAGAAATATCGATTTTTATGAATGCATGTATTGAAGAGACGACCTGACCTATCTTCAAAGATGTTTGATATAATTACTGTATTGGAGAGTTGAGATATTGTCCTGGAGTTAAACATTTTTAAGTGCTTACAAACATTTAAAATAAAACTATAGTCACTCTATGAGTTGCTTTCAGATTTTTATAAACAACCTTATTGAGGTATAACTGACATTCAATAACTACACAAATTAAAGTGTACAAATTTAATAAGTTTTGACATGGATACACCCATGCAGTCATAAGTACAGTAAAAAAAAAATGAACCTATCCATCACCCCTCCAAAGTTTTATTGTGTTCTTTTGTAATCCCTATCTCGCACCCTTCTTCACTGCCCCCCCCCCACCATATTTGCATTTGGGTATTTGCTTACTGTATCTATAGATCAGTTTGCATTCTGTAGAATTGTATATAAAAGGAATCATACAGTATATTCTCTGTTTTTGCATGGTTTTTTTCTCTTATAATTATTTTGAGATTCATCCATGTTGCTGAATATATCAGTAGATTATTCTTTGTTTCTTTCTTTTTTTGGCTGGTATATATTGTATGTGTAACCCACAATTGCTTTATCTATTCTCCTAGTAATGGACATTTGAGTTGAATCTAGGTTTTGGCTATTGCAAATAAAGATGCTATGACCATTCCTGTACAAGTTTTTTTGTGAATATATACTTTTATTTCTCTTGGGCAGATACCTAGTAATGAAATGACTGGATCATATGGTAATTTTTTTTAAGTCATATGGTCATATGGTACCATTTTTTTTTAAAGAAAATGTCTGTTTTCCAAAGTGGTTGTACCATTTCACATTTCTCCCAGCAGTATGTGAGAGTTATAGTTATACCACATCCTCACCAACACTTGTTAAGGTCAGTCTTTTTAATTTCATAATTTACTAAGTATGTAGTTGTATCTCTTTGTGATTAATTTTCATTCTCTCAGTGACTAAGAATGTTATGAGCGTCTTTGCATGTGCTTGTTTGTTATCTATATATTTTCTTTGGTGAAGTCCCTGAGCAAATATTTTGCCCATTTAAAAATTGGGTTGTTTTTGTTTTATTATTGAATGTTGAAAGTCCTTCTATGTTCTGGATAAAAGTCCTTTATCAGACACATGATTTGCACATATTTTCTCCCCCTACTGTAGCTTGTCTTTTAATTCTAACAATGTTTTTCAAGAAGAGAAGTTCATATTTTTGATGAAGTATCATTTATTAATTATTTATTTTTGGATCATGATTTTGGTGTGAATCTAAGAAATCTTTGCCTAAGTCAACATCAAAAAGACTTTCTCCTCTGCTCTTTTCTAAATGTTTTATAACTTTAAGTTTTATATTTAGACCTATGATAAACTTTAAGTTAAAAAGTATATGGTATGAGGTATGAGTCAAAGTGTATTATTGTTATTATTGCATATCTTCACTCAATTGCCTTTGCACTTCTGTCAAAAGCCAATTGTCTGTATGCATGCAGGCCTATTTTTGTACTCTATTCCATTTATCTATTTTTCTATTTTGACACTAACATCACATTATCTTGATGATTATAGCTTTATATTAGGTTGTCGGAAAACTCATGACATATTTTTTCTATGTTTTTCATTGCAAAAATGCGTCATGACTTTTCTGACAACCCAATAATAAGTCTTGAAGTCCGAAAGTAAATCTTCCAAGTGTTCTTCTGTGTCAAAGTTGTCTTGGTCATTCTAGGTACTGTGCATTTCCATGTGAATTTGAGAATCAACTTACCAATTTCTACACTCCTAAAAGGCTTTCTGTAATTTTGATTAAGATTATGTAAAGTCTATATGTCAGTTTGAGGAGAACTGACATTTTAGAAATATTGAGTCTTCTGATCCATGGTCATATTATACCTCTCCATTTGTTTAGGTTTCATTTCATTTAACTCAGCAATGTTTTATAGGTTTTAGTTTATAGATCCTGTACCTCTTTTGTCAGACTTATTCCTAAATAATTCATAAGTATAATTTTTTTTAAATGGTATTAAAAATTCAATTTCCAATTCTTTGTTCATAGTTCATGGAACAAGCAGAAAGAGAAACCAGTGAGGATGCAGAAGAATTGAACAACACAATTCACTCACTTGGCTTAATTGACTTTGATAGGACACTTCACCCACCGAAAGCAGAATACACATTTTTCTCAAGTGCGTCTAGAGCATTTCCCAAGATTTCCCGTATTCTGGCCCCCTGTGACTGACTGCACTAACTGTAACTCTTCATCTCTAAAATGGAAATTTTTACTAGTTTCAGAGAAGTATGAAAGTACCTAATGTATGAGAAAGTATTTTGAAACAAGAATGAATAATGTAAAAAAAGACCCTTACCACTGAAATGTCCCTTTAAAATGTTAAATAAGTAAAAAACTTCTACCTTGACATCCCATTGAAGAGATAAAACTTCAGGACTTTCGTGGAGGGAGATTCGGCTGGGGTGTGTGAAAGATGAGAAAAGTGGCACGGGGGAAAGTTTCCTGGATAACAGTCAGATTAGCACATGGAAGAGATATTCTGGGCAGTGCAAGCAGCCTAAGTAAGCTTGTGAAGGTCAGGGAAGAGGGGTTATAGCTAAAATTAGCATGTAGTTTAGCTGGGGTGGAGCACAGAACACATGACTGGGAAGTAGTCAGAAAGTTAGTCTGAGGGCAGCCAGTGGGGACCTTTGGGCATTAGTCTAGAAGTTTGTGCTGTATTTTGTAGATTAGAGATTAGCTCTTTGCTTTTTTAACATGGTCCAAAATAATAAAGACTATTTAAGTAAGTCATTTCTTTAACTGAGCTCACCATTCAAAACCTAAAGAGAATCTTGTTTTGCCCTTAGTCAATTTCATGAGAATCTCCAATTTGTCTCAGAATTTCATATGTGAATGTTTCTCTCTGTTTCTCCTGGCCTGAGACTTGCCCTTTCCCTCAGTGGTCTTATCCCAATTAAGAAATCCATTCTAGATTGGGCAATGACCCGACTCAAACATGTCTCTGTTAGGGACATGTCTAGTAGAGAACAACACTTTGTGGATGCCTCCATTCCTTGGGAGAAGAAAGCACATCAGGCATCGGGGTGAGGGAGATGTATAGGCATTCTTTGTTTTCTGGGGACTGTTCCTTGGGGATTATCTCCACAGCAATTAAAATCTGGGGCATACCGTTGAACATTGAATGATCTCCTCTTCTTCAATGTCTGTTTCATGTGTACGTCTTGGTTGGCTCTGTAACAAGACCCTAATTTTCACATGCCGGAACCTACTTTTCACACTCTGCAAACCTTTACTGAGGACTTGAAGGATTTAAATAACTATATACAGCACCTGTGTGGATATAATGATGAATCAGACTCAGACCTTCCCTGAAATAACTCAATCAGGTGGGAAGGAAAAGTAATGAACCCTTAATCACATATTGTGTCTTTGGACTTAGGAACCAGTGACTTTCTGAGACCATCAGTAGGGAAGGGTCTTCGATGACTACACAATATTGGGGTAGAGAATGAGCTGAACCTTGGAGGATGAGGGGGGATTCATCAAAGAAAGGAGCCTACTAGGTACTTATTATGTACGTAATACCTACTTGGCCAGAGGTCAGTTATTAGAAAAGAGGCTCAGTCAAGAAGAATATATACTTTAGAAGATATCTCATAGTTAATAACCAGCTGAAAGTGTATCTTATTAAAGGACACAGTACTAGGCTCTGGAAAGAGAATTGGACTTGGACTCAAAAGGCATGGCTGTAATTCATGGTTCTCTTTTTTCCAAGATGTGTTACCTGGAGTGGATTGCTTAACCTCTCTGAACCTGCTTCATTTTTTGTAAAATAAGAATAGTGATGGGATGCCTACAGGCATTTTGTAGGAATCTTATGGGAGAAGGTAAATAGATATGCTAAGTCACTTTTCATTTGTGAAATCTCTGCTTAGAATAAACCAGTTCTGTGTCCTGTCAGGCCCCACAGCTGAATAGATGACACCAATTTTCATATGATCTAGTCTTTGAACTGGCTGAACTAACCAGATTTCCTTCTCTTTCAGGGCAGTTATTTACCTTTCAAATCTCCTCTCCCTTTGCTACTTTGAATTTTAACTTAGATTCTAAGACTTCAGGTGGGATTTTCTCTTGGGTGACATTGTCTGTCAAGATTCTTTGAACCTTCCATCTCTTTCACGCCTAGTTGTCCAGATACAGAACTAGAAAAGCCAGCGGTCTTAGGGAAAGGAGGCCAACTGGTTAAGAGTTGACTAATAGGACCGTCTATCATTGAGGACAGTTTCCCAGCAGAAAATGATCAGCTGTTGATTGAAATGGAGCATGGACGTCTGTGTCTGGGCTGTCTTTGCTCATTAAGTCACAAACTGGAGTTTTGAATGCATTTGCAATTCATCAGGGCCCATGTTCTCTAATTACTGAGTTGAAGACAGCAATGCTCATATTATCCAGTGCTTTCTCTTTATCATGGAAATGTACACAGAGAAGGAAAGTTATGACAATGTGTGAACTATGACATTTTTAGCATTTCAATTGTGCCAGCCTCACTGGGTGGTGGTCTTTAGATTGGTTGTGTGTATGCATGTACTCATACTCTGTTATAAAGCTGGAAAAGGAGAGAAAGAAAAAAAAAACATGCTTATTATCATTTATTTAATTAAACTTTTTGTTTTGTTAATAATTCTAGGTATGGAATTCACTTTATATAATCTTGTTGGTAAATATTTGTAGTTGTTTTTGCTGCTGCTTTTAGCCTTCTCTCTCTTTATTTTCTCAATTAATTCCTATAGAATCTTTGAACTGGACAGGTCTTTACTTCAACTTCCAAATTCTTTGTATATTAGCTCTGAACAGCAGTCACATAGCTTCTGTTTATTCATTTCCCATTTCAGGGAGCTCAGTTCCTTAAAGCAGCCAATTCTGGTTTTAGAGAATTCTGATTACTATCTAAGTTCTCCATCGGAAATAGTTTCTCTTTATATACTACCTCATTCAAACATTCTGTTCTCTGAAATCCACAATAAATCTCCCCCCACCGTCTCCTTATGAAAACCCTTCACATAGGTGACATAGCTTTTAGTACTTGTGTCATTTATCCTCTCTGGGATAAACATCTCTCACTCCACAAGATAACTTCTAAAAACTTGAATTACAGCCCTGTTGTGTAAGGGGGAGGCTGGAGAGTTCATGCACCGGTAGTCCAATTGTTGGTCTTTTAAGTGCACATAGAAAGCTTGGAAACATGTTCAAGCTCCAAAGCTTTGGGTTCAAGCCGTGGATCCAGCCCATTAGAGCCCGTAAGATTACTTAGGGGCTCCCTGCTTTTTCCCTTTCGCTCCTTCTCTCGTATTTTATTTTACCACATAGCCACCCTCTAGTGGTAGCAGATGAATTACCTTTCCTTTGGACCACCAGACTCTTGCTAGGTCCCGGGCCCTCCATTAGTGCCTTTGATTCTTTTGATCCTTTGTTCGTACTGATGAACCAATCAGTAATGGTGATCCCATCAAGTACAGTCTTCCTAAAGGTCAGCTCTGATCATGCACTCCCCTGCTGCATGAGTGAGTGAATGAATGAATGAAGTATAACAAAACCAAAAATAAATGTACCAAACCAACAAAGAGACAAGGACAGACTCTTGGAACCAGCATTTAAGGTATAGAAAAAAAGACAGAAATAAGAATTACTGAATACTTAGTATACACTAAACATTGTGCTGTTTTACTTATGCTAATTTTATTATTCTAACCTCTTTCCGATGCATTCATTTATTACATTAATTTCAAATATAGGTGTGGGTGTGGGTGTGTGTGTGGTTATGTGTGTACTTTAACTATTAGCTCATCTTTACATGGACTTGTCTAGCTTGCTTTATTGCAGGATGCCCTGGATTGTAAAATATCCCTCATACGTGGTTTTTCATTTGTTTCTGCTTTAGGAGTATCAGTGGATGTGGACAGATTTATATGTCTTTACCTACCGTAGATTTCTGCATCATTCAGATTGTGTGAATTCAAGCTCCAGATCCATAGCTGTAGCTAGCCTTTTTTTTTTTTTCTATATTCTCACCTCCTCCCACCCTAATCCAAGGCTCTGACCTGAAAGCAATTTGTTGCTGCTTGCCCAGATAGTTGCTAACATATTTCAAAGCTCCATGTATCTGGTGACACTTCAAACTTTATATATGGGCTATTTGCAGGTATTTGCTTTGTAGGGCATAGGACAAAACTCTTTTCCTTGTGTAGATATTAGAACCCACCCTTTGGTTCTCAGAGCTTATATTTGCTTCACAAACACCATGAATCACGATTGAATCAGCTCCTACTTACCACTTCGGTTTTACGTTCTTAGTTTGATTTTGACATGAAGGAATTTACTTTTAAGCTCAGAAATTATTTAAGATTTTGAGTTTTACTTTATCATGTCGAAATGTTTGTTGGGATATGAGGTCCCATCCAGTTGTGGCCTTTCTATCTCTCCTATATAGTCTTCAAATTAACCCTGTGAAGTAGGTATCATTACCTTGATTTTATGGATGATACCAAAGTTCAGGATGGTTAGGTAAGTTTGCAGAGGTCACACAGCCAGTAAGTGGCAGAACAGAAAAGTACAGTAGCCAGCAAAGGAAACAAAAGAACAGTGTTCCTAGAAGCAGGAGGAAAAACTAGGAATAAGAAATGCCATGGATTTTAGGAGAGGAAAGTGGTTCATTTGGACTAGAATCAAGTCAACTAGCTCTTAGAGGGGTAAGGGCTGAGAAAATATTTAACCCTTTTCTAAGAACAGCTGATTGTGTCTAAGTGATTCTTTGACATGCTCTTCCTTTAGAGCCGCTTGCAAATAGGCAGTTAAGTGCTTTTTGATGATGATGTGATTATCCAGAATTTTCCTTGACATTGCACTTCCTATCTGAAAAATTTATGCACAAACATGGGATCAAGGCCAGCTTTCTGCTTACCCTTTGAATAGAGAACCCCGTCAGGAGAAAAACATGGAAAGGAAGAATCAGTTAGCAATGGGCCGGTTAGAGGAGGTGGTTGAGGTCACTTTGGTCGTGCATGGACAGGCAGAACATTCTTTCATAAACACATGCAACACACTGGGTTGTGTGCTAAGCTCTTCATGTTCAGTGTCTCTTTCAACCCTTTGAAAAAGGGTACTGTTATTCAATTTTTAAAGATGAGGCAACTAAAGTTTTAGAGCACTGATGTGGTCCAAGGTACCAGAACTAGAAATCATAGAGTTAGGATTCAAACAGAGGCTGGCATACTCCATAGTTAGGGGTTTAAATTTTTCAGGTACCACAGTGGGATCTGTTATTTTTGTTGTTTTTTTTGGTTGTTGTTGTTTAAAAATTAGTGAAACTACTTTAGTAATTTAATTGTTTTTTGAAAAAATGTTTATTTATTGGGGTGACATTGATTAGTAAAATTATATAGGTTTCAAGTGTCCAATTCTATAATACATCATCTATATATAACATTGAGTGTTAACCACTCACAGTCAAAATTAAGACTAGAATTACCATACGACCCAGCAATTCCTCTTCTGGGTATCTACCTCCCCAAAATCTGAAAACATTTATCCATAAAGATATATGTACTCCTGTGTTCACTGCAGCATTATTCACGGTGGCCAAGACATGGAAACAACCAATGTGTACTTTGATAGATGATTGGTAAAGAAGATATGGTACATGTGTACAGTGGAATGCTACTCAGCCATAAGAAAAGATGAAATACTGCCATTTGCAACAACATGGATGGATCTTGAGATTCTCATGCTAGGTGAAATAAGTCAGACAGAAACAGTCGAGAGCCATATGATTTCACTCATATGTGGGATGTAAAACTGAAAGCAACAAATGAACAAGACAGACAGACAAAAACTCATAGACACAAATAGCAGTGAAGTGGTTACCAGAGGGTAAGGGGGGAGGAGGGAGGTAGAAGAGGGTAAAGGCAGTGGGATCTATTTTAGGTGGTTCTTGTCATTCCCCTGGGCACATAGCAGGGGTGTGGCTGCCAGAAACAAAATGAGAGGTCAGTGTGTTCAAAATTCTCTTCCAGACACCGAGATTGTGTGCCCAGGTGGGACCTAGGTCGCAGGTGATTCAGGATCTTTATGGCCACTGAGTTTCACCTACTGGCCTCTCCTTAGGAACAGACAAAAGCCAGAAGGCTACAGGCTGGGGAAAGTGTGTCTGCATTATGACGGAGGAGGGGGTGCTGGGAGACCCACCCTGATTCACATGGAGCCATTTCTCAACCTAGCTGAGATGATAGTTGCATTCATTTATTTCTTCATTCATCCTACAGGCATTTATGAGTTCATCTTAGCTGAATAGCCCTTCATTTAGGACAGACTTGCGAAGGCAGTAACATCAGAAAGATGGGAATAAGCATTTATATCCTAGAGAATGGCCCAGAGAACCTACCATCTGTGAGGCCCTGAGCTAGGGTAGAAGGATGACAAAATGAGTAAGGTAGTGAAGAGGTGAGCTGTTTACTAACCAATAACCAATGTGGCTATACATTAAATTAATTATAAAGAAATACAATTTAAAAATTATATTCCTCAGCTGTACTAGCCACATTTCAAGTGCTGGTGCCTACCATGTGCTAACCATATTGGTTAGCACAGCTGTGGGACGTTACCATCATTACAGAAAGTTCTGTTGGACAGTGTAGGTGACAGCACGGAGAACCAGCACTGGCTCTGGAATTAGAAGGCCTGGGCTGGAACCTGGCTCTGTCCCTTAGCAGCTGTGTGTTTGTGCATATTCTTGAGCAGGTTTTCAAAATCTCTCTCTGCCTTTCTCTCTTACGTATATAAGAGGGAGCACAGTTGAACCATAAAACAGGGAACATCTTACAGGGTGCTTGCTATGTTCCAGGCACCTCTGTAGCTGCTTTATTTGCATGAGTTCATGTAATTGTACCCTGTGAGGTAGGTGCTGTTATGACCCCCATTTCATAGATGTAGAAACAGAAGCAGAAAAATCACACAGCTCATTAATAGTGGAGCTGATGGGAACCCAGGCAGTCGGGACCCAGAATCAGTGTTGTCAATCTTTATTATAATTCCTAATAATGGCAACAACCTCATAGCGATGTTGGGAGAATTAACTCTTTTACTCCATTAGTATCTTAGTAACTGCCTGGCATAGAGTGAGAGCTCAGGAAATGCTAGTTATTATTATTGTGCCCTTCAAGTGAGTTAGAGAAACTGTAATTCTTGTTCTTTTCAAGAGTCTAGGAGAGGTAGACATCTTGTTCCCCTTGTTAGTGGAAAATAGCAAAATATGGCAGAAAAAGGACTGCAGTGGGAGACAGGCCCTTAGACACCTCTGCCTTGGACACCTCACTCCCCTTCTCTGCTTTAGTTTCCTCACCTATAACATGTGGGGGTTAAAAAAAAATGTCCCAGACTCTGTTTTGCTTTCCAAATTCTCTGATTCCATGATAAATGGGGACTAATTAGCATTGTGCAGTTCCAAGTCATATATAAATATTAGATTATGCAACCAGTTAATCACTTAATGTCAGGTAAATGTGCAAAGCCAGGTGTTTAATATGATTACATAAGCTGCACAAACCCCTTTGTCATTAATTGTGCTTACCCCGTGTCCTGACATGAGTGTGTCCAGGCCAGGTGCTTGCTGTGGGCGCCTGTCCCCCTAACTTTTCATTCTGACCAGGCTCTGATTTATGCTGCGGGCTCCCTCCCACATACTTGGGAGCCAGGGTTTTGACAATGCCTGTGCAAACAGTGCAACCCTCAGAAGTGGAGGCACAGGAGACATCATCTCAGTCCTCAGACAGGCTGAGCTCCTCGTGGGCATTCGTTTCTCATCCAGTCTGGGAAAAGACGGGAATTACCACTAATGTATACCTGGATGGCAAGCCTTTTCTCCTCCTCCTCCTCCTCCTCCTTCTCTTCCCCCTCCTCTTCTTTTTTTCCCTCTCTTTTAAGTTTTTTCCACAGGAGATCCAGGACGATTACAGGGCAGTTATGGGAAATTTCTCAGGTGTGATAAAGATTCTCTGGGTTTTTGTTCCATTGGTTGTTATGGGAATGGATGGCTATAAAACCAGAGTGGGCACAGTGGAGCTTGGAGTATGCAGGCTGCCAGAAGGGGGTGGGGCCAGCGTGGGGCGGCTGACAGAAGGGATGCACTGTGACCTTGTATCAGTCACGGTCCAGGCCCGGAGGAGAAGGCTGGCCTTAGCTAGAATTCCAGTGAGACCTGGGTGAAGGGACTCTTTTCATAGGGATGTGCAGGGTTAGGGGACTCAATATGGCACAGGGAAGCACCCAGAGATTAACAGCAATAGGAAGATGTCAGAACTTGGGGCCCAAAGAAGCAGGCACAGGACAGCAGTCCATGAATTCCTGGAGTGACCTGAAGCAGAGTGGGGGCCTCCAATAGCTGAAGTCATAGGAGACAGGACGCTGGCTGGAAATGTGGGCCCCAGGCAGGCAGGCAGGCAGGAAGGGGGGGAGTGGAAAGACAAATCCTCACCTCTCTCCCGTCTTACCTGCCAGACTCTTACAGGTGCCTTTCTGTGGCTCAATCCACCTGGAAGGCAAAGGCAAGGAAACCAGGTGGGCCGACGCAGCCCACGGGAGTGAGCTCTGTAGGGGCACAGAACAGGCCAGAGAAGGGCAGAAAGTGGCTGTGGAGTGAGGACAAATGGGGCCGAATCAGCACAGATGGGGAGGGAGGGCCGCTGTACAGTATGAGTGTGAGGTGTGAGGTGATGGAGTAAGTGCGGAGAAAGTGGGGAGAGGTAGGGGGTGCATTGGCAATGTGAGGTTTGAGCTTATCAATGCCCTCACCCCCCTTCTTCCACCATTTTTAATCAGCCACTTTCTAAACAAGCCAGCATCAAATATTTACTGAACTATTACTAAGTAGGGGAAACAGTGAATGTGGAAAGGACATCTGCTTTGAATTAGATAGACTTGGTTTTTTTTTTCAATCCTGGTATATTTGCTTATTAGTGAGGTGGCTTTCAGCCAGTTATTTATCCTTCTCATCCTCAGTTTTTGTATCTATACAGGGGGACTAATTCTACAAACATCACAGTATTACTATTAAGTTGAAGTTACATAATGAATGTAGTGCACCCAGCCCAGGGTCTAGTGTTTAGTTTTGCATTAATTCAACAAGCGTACCCTGGGGTGAATGGAATTAGAACCCTTGCATACAGGTAGCCAATAGTCTAGTCAAAGGTGGATATTCATTGTACATACATATAAACAAACATGGGATGATACAAATTGCCATGCATATTTATATTCATATTCATAGAGAGATATACACATAGATTCATATGCAAAGTGTCAAGAGGGTAAAGACTAAGTGATATGACAAGAGGGAGAAAGTTTACATTGGGGATCAGGGAAGTCCTCTCTGAGAAATTAGTACTAAGGCTGAGATTTGGGAGATGAATAAAAGCTATCCAGAAAGCCAGTGAAAAGCATTCAGTAGTAGTAGGAAGAGGCGTTCTAGTGGGAACAGAATTATGAGGAAGGTGGAACCCTGCGCCCCTGTGTGTCTTCTCCCTCGGTGGGGGCTCCTTCTCAGCAGCCATTCACGGTTCAGCCTCATGTTTCTGATCTCTCCAAATACTCAAAAGTCTTTGGACCTCGTCCCAGCTCTGCTCTCCCTCCTTCCCTTTATGATCTCATCCAGGAACCTCGTTTTAAATACCATTTATTTGTCCTAATTATCAGCCCTGATCTTTTCTCTATACGCAAAACGTGTTCATCTCTAACTGCCTACTTGACATCCCAGTGTGGCTATCTCATAAATATGCCAAATATTGCATTCTAAAATTAAACACCTGGTTTCTGTTCGTTCCCTTTCACATATTTGCTCCTCACACAGTTTTGCTCTTCTACATTTTTTAGGGCATATACTTTGGAGTGTTGGCTCTTCTCTTTATTTTACACTCTACCATCATTCCCTATGCACATTGTCTTGTCTCTATTTTTAAAATCCATCTAGAATCCCAGCACTCCTCATTCCCCCCTCCACTGCTCCCGTCTGGTCCACGCTCCATCATTGTTCTTTCATAGGGGTTATTGTCACCCTTCCCTGTCCAACTACCATTGACACTCCATAAAACTGCCAGAACTATCTACTAGAATGTAACTATTAAGTCACCCTTGTGTGAAGATCTCCAATAGATCCCATCTCACTTGGAGTAAAACCTCCAGCCTCCTCCGTGGCTCACAAGGTCATGGATAGCCTTCCGCTGTCTGCGTGCCCTGCTTCTGCTCTGACCTCGTTTTCTACCACTCGCCATGCCCTCACTGGGCACAGCCCCTCAGGCTTCCTTGCCCTTCCCCCAGTTGCCAAGTCCTGTCTCAGTCCCCTTCTCTTGTACTGTGTTTGGGATACAAGTTATTTACGTGGCTCGAGTTCTCACTGTCTTGAAATCTCTGCTCAAATCCATCTTTTCAGAAATGCCTTCTTTAGCCTCCTTCTGTGAAATGCAACTTCTTTCTGACCCACTGCTGGCACCACTTATTCTGCTTTATTTTTCTTCTTAACAAGTTGCCACCTTACAGCATGTTAATGCTTGTGTAGCATGCCGGTCACCCCTTGCCAGAATGAAAGCCTCTAGGAAGGCAGGGACTTGACCTCTTTTGTCCCGAGATCTGTCTTCAGTAACTCGGTCATGGCCTTGCTTAGGAGAGGTGCTTTAGACTTACCTGTTGAGGGACTAGATGCATGAAGGTGAGAAAGTCCTCACACAAGATGCTCACTTTAGTGAGGACTCATTCTTGAAAGCTTGTTTCCCGAGGAAGGAAGGGGGGTTTACAGCCGTCTAGCATTGGAGGTTCCCTTTCATCCCGAAGTCCTTAACCAGTGGTGGCCTTTTTAACCAGTTGGTCAATTAATATTTATTAGGAATCCGTTTTCCATACAGCCCTATATCGGGTGCTGTGAGAATACAGAGAAACATGTGATATAATTTTTAGTTTTCAAGGGCTTTTGTAGTTTAGTCAGCCTCTCTCTTTCTCTCTCTCTCACTCTCACTCTTTCTCACACACACACACACAGTAGTTAGCATTAATGCTAGTAATATTAATAGCTATGTACCAGGCACTATATTAAAATCTTACATTTGAAATCTTATTTAGTTTTTATAACACTATGAGAAAAGTATCGTTGATATTTCTACACCTGCTTCCCCCCCCACACCCACTTCAAAGAAAGAAACAAACAGATGTGGAAATGGAGGCCTAGAGTGCATAAGGAACTCTTCCAAGATGAGTGGGTACAAGTCTGTGAGGAGAGGGGCAATGAGTGAAGCAGCAGAGTCTGGATTACAGGCCACCTGCTGGACTCTCGGTGCCATAATTACAGACCAGGTTATCTGAACAACAACAAAAATAGAGCACAACACCAGTGCACGCCGTGCCTGTTGTTGTGATGCTTCATCATTGGTTGTGTATTTATGAGCGTGCTTACTAGGCACCAGGCAGGGTGTTTTGTGATGGACATAAAATTATGAACAACCCCAGGCATGGACCTTGTCTTCGAAGAGCTCAGAAGGTAGAGGGACACCCATCTGAAATCAAGATAACATCTGGAAATCCAGAAGTATGGCGATTTCCTGCCAGGGAAGCGTTCCCTCAGGCCTGGGGTGACTGGCTATGCCACGGAGAAGGAGAGGTTTAAAGTTGGCCTAAAAGATGGGAAAAGAAATAGTGTAGCTGGAGAGGAAAGGGGGAGAAAAAACAACAGAGAAATCACTGGCAAAACATGATTCTGGTTGTGTAGTTCGGTTTCTGTTCAGTAAATTTTCACTCAGCTTTAGTATAGTATCTATGGGAAGCCTTTTGGCTTTCTACTGGGCTGTCTTATACCCCTACCAATTGCTGCACAGACACATCTCCATCTCAGCAGCTGCCACTTCCTATTATAACCACCCCTTTCTGTACAGACTGAGGAACAGTAGAGAAGAAATCTCATCTTTTCTATTGTGAATCCCTCATGCCCGGAACATAGTACATACCCAAAGTTCATGGACTAAGGTCTGCATGTCACTGATGTCTAGGAGAAATTCCCCATGAAGGGATCTCCTTCTTCTTGTCAACAGCCCTTGACCAAGGACATATATGCAAACCTGGCTGAACTTGACACCATTTTGGGTGCATCCATCACTCTGATGTGGCTTTAAGCTATCACTTGCTGCCTAAGCTATAGTTTCTGTTGCATCTGAGTCATCAGAAGAGGCTGGAGGTGAGATACTTCATAGCCAGGATGTTTTTAGAGGATGCTGTCCATTCTACTGAATGTTACTGACAGAACAATGGTAAATAGTTTTGAGAAGGAAGGATTGAGTCAAGTTGTGACTGCACAGTTTTTTTCTCCTCTGTCCTCTTTAACTCTAGGGGTAACCATGAACATGGACACGTGTTGTTTTATATTCTCGGATCTCACATATTTATTGAGCACCTACTACATACCAGATATTGTGCTAAGTGTTTCCATATGCTTTTTATTGCACAATAACCTGATAAGTTGGTTCTCCTTCTCCTTTTTTAATTTGGAAATTGAAGAATTAAAAACAGGGCATAGAGAAGTATGCGATTTACCCCTATACTGAGAGCTAGTAAATTTCAAAGCCAAAATGAGAAATTAATTTTATTAGGGAAATCTGGAAAAGGAAGGCGAGCTTTAATTAAGAAAGGAGACATTAAAGAAGCAGAGGAACACACTATAAATGTGAATTGGGGCTTTTTGTGCTCCTAGCAGTAAACAGTAAATGCCAAGGCACACACATCCAAAGAAGTGTTACTTCGCTCTTTTGTCCTGAAGAAGCTCACCATCCAGGTGGAGAGAAAATATCCAATTTTATTTCAAGAGAAGAGCAAAAGCATAGATCTTCTCTGTGAAAATGGCAGTGGGATGAAATATCAGCATGGAAATGTGTAGCTATATGTTGGTAAGGCCTGGTAGAAATCATGGGGAAATGAAAACAGTTGATCTATTGGAGTTATTGATTAATTACTGATTTTTTAAAGTCTGATATTTTTTTATGATGACTTGTTTTTTCTCAGTAAGTTTGAAACAAAACAAAAACAACAACAAAAAACCGGGAGTGATGCCAAGGGAAAGGCTAGCTTTTTGTCACGGTATAACAAGGCCCTGGCTAGAAAGGAAATTGACCAGCCTTTTAGAAGGTCATAAAATGAAACCTCTTTTCCTCTCGTTTCCCATGTCTCAGTTTGAGGAAGCAGATGGAGATCCTTGGAATGTACGAATTGAAGGGATTTTGAAATACCCCATCTGTTTACAGATGAGGAGGCTAGAACCTAGGGAGGTTCCAAGATTTGTCCCAAAGTCAATCATAACTTGTGGCAGAATCAGAACAGAGGCCTGACTGCCAGCTCTGCTGTGGTAAGAAGAACACTGGACTTGGAATGAAAGGCATGGGTCTAATGCATCTCTGTTTTTTTTCTGTGTAACTTGGATACCTCATTTATCCTCTGAGTCTTAGTTCCTAAGTCAGTATAGGAGGTAATAATACTTCACAGGCCTCTTAAGTGGAGTCCATGAAGAAACATAAACGTGCTTTGTAAACTGTAAAGCACATATGAATGGTGGGGATTGTTAATAATTCTTTCCTACACCACCTTTTGAGGATGGTGAAAACTTTCTGGCATCTTTCACTCCTCTGCTTTGTTTTTTCTCAGAGGTGAAGGATACCATCTGAGTTAGATAACAAGACAGAGCCAAACAAGGTACAGTAATACCTTGGTTTGCAAGCATAATTCATTCCAGAAACAAACTACTCATATTGCAAGACGTCGCTTGTTTACCATGTTAAACTGTACTAGAAATGTATGCTCTTCTTGCGGAACACTTGCAAACCACGTTCCTTGCAATCCAAGGTTTTACTGTATATGGAAATAAAAATGATTTTTTCAGACTAGACCTATTCAAATTGATAAAAGGCATCTCATCACACACAGCCACTAACCAAAATCACCCTGAAGATTATCTACCTCTTTGAAGCTCAAAAGATCAGGGAGCTATAGCTTTAAGTTGCACTCTAGCTAATATGTGAGTTTCTACTGCATTGCCCCAGCTATTCTTGCATTCAATAAACATGAGGAATTGCACTGTAATAGCAACCAATGCACCCAGACACACACTTTAATTAAAGAAATACATCACACAATAAAGTGCATTTAAATGAAAAATCTTTCTATTGGAAACACACTTTCTATTTTTTTTTCTTTCTGTGGTAATGTTTTGATGTTTAAACACTTCTAAGAGAACAGGAAAGGCAAACTAGGGTCAAGGTGAGATTCTCCAGGGAGATGTTGGGGGTTATACCCGCCTTTGTTCAGATAGAGTATTAGTAGGGTGTCCACTGGTGCAAACAACATGTGCCCACACAGCCAGTGGGACGGATGAATGGAACTGGTGCATGCATGAGCTACTGTTAGCGGATCTCTTAGTCTCAGGAGGAGTCACGGCCGGGGAAAGGGAAGCACACGCCGGAGAAAATCAATGACACTGTACTTTGTGGCTATCTGGCCTGATGACTGTACATAAGTCTGACCGCTGTTGTTCTTTGAATAGGAAACTGAGCTAAAGAGCCATTTGCCTCTCCCTGTCCCCATTATGGTATTTTTTCCCTTATCAACTTTATTGAAAAATGAGTTATGTGTAATAAACTGCATTCATTTAAAGTACACAGTTCAATGAGTTTTGACAGTTGTAAGCGTCTGTAGACTCTCCACAAAGATTCAGAATTTTTCTGCTCTGCCAAAGACTTCTCAGGCCCCCTTTGCAGTCCATCCCTCCCTCCACCTCTGGCCCCAGGCCAACACTATTCAGCTTTTTATCACTGCGGGTTAGATTGCACTTTAAATGAACAGAATCATCCAGTATGTAGTTCTTTTATGTTCCTGCCTTCTTTCACCTGAGCACAAGGATTCTCAGATTCCTCCGTGTTGCTGAGCACATCAGTAGGTTATTTCTTTCTGTTGGCTGTGGTGTTTTAAGATGATCACAATTCTTATCTTTATTACATGGCGATCACTGCTGGTTCTGGTACCTGGGAAATCCTCTCTGTATATCTGAGCTGAGGTCATTTGTCAGCACATTTTAGGGATCTGGGGGTAGCTCTAGTGACCAGCAATGGTGATCAGCATTTCCCAGTCCAGGTTACACAGCGAGAGGTGGAGGTTGGTTTCCCCTCTTTCCCTCGCTCCCAATTTCCCTTCACCTTTCCATCAATATTGTACACTGACTACATCCCAGGTGCTGCTCGAGGTGCCTGCTTACATCAAGAAATAAATGAATAATAAAAAAAACCAGGAAAAAAACCCCCTCCTATCCTGAAGCTTGTCATGTTTGTCGAATTAAAAAACAAATTAATGTATAACAAAATATATAACAATAACTTTTATTGTTATAGTAGCTCCTATACAATTGACCAGCTGTTGTTATATGTGGTCTAACAATGACATATGTAATTAATTGGCCATAAGTGCTCTAAGGGAAATAACACGAGGAAGGGGAATAGGGGAAGTCAGGACGGGAGAGCTGCTTTTCCCAAGTAGCCTGGTCAGGGAAGGGCTCGTGGAGACAGTGGTATCTGAGAGAACAGCAGTTTCAGAGCAGAGGCCTCAGCCAGAACTGTGGGGCTCTCGCGTAACAGTCATATCCACGTGATCCGGAAGCCGGGCAGGCTTTTAACAGCACAGAAGGGATGGAGCCTCCTGACACCCGCTCGTTTTCCCAGACTCGCCTCCCTAGAGCTCGGTGTTCTTAACAAGTTGATTTGAATTTTCTGTGGTGTTTGGTTCTGGGGACTCAGAACAGGATTGTGGAGAAATTGAAGCAAGTTGAAAAAATGTGTATGTTCAAAGTGAAGGAAAATCACGTTTAGGCGCAAATGTGAATGGACTTGTGGACGTTGGATGGTGAGAGCTTGCCAATTTTTTTCTGGTGAAGCCTTTCAACATAGTTAAGTATTGAATGCCTTCATGGTGAAGGTCCTACAGAAGTAGTCTGAAATTATGTGGCGGTGGAGTAAACAGAGTTAATAGATTTGTAAGTTTACATGGAAAGGAGATAAGCAGGCCGATTCCTGTATGACAGCAACCCGATAAACTTCTAGTCTCTCCCCCTAATAGGCCTAAAAGACATTTTAGTTTTCATTTATCCCCTTTCCCTTTGGTCTTTGAACATGTTAATTCCAGCAGTTCTGGTGTCGGAAAGTGGGCTGTTCTTGGCGCAAAGTCAGAATTGAACGAGATGCTGAGATGCTGGGAGTAAAGTAACTGAAAAAGTAGTTCATTCGAAGAGATAGTACATTTCAAAGAAGTAGAAGTAGGCTGGAGCAGTAGAGAACGGCTCAAGGGCCCATTATTAGAAGAGACATTACATTCCAAAGAGTTTGGAGCGGCACGTGCAAAGGTGAAGCTCAAAAGGCTCAAAAAGGGAAAAAGCGGTCAAAAAGA
Organism: Hipposideros armiger; assembly: GCF_001890085.2. Taxonomy (NCBI): domain Eukaryota; kingdom Metazoa; phylum Chordata; class Mammalia; order Chiroptera; family Hipposideridae; genus Hipposideros; species Hipposideros armiger. The sequence goes on from NW_017731378.1 coordinate 6,380,664, forward strand.
GCAGGGCGTCCAAAAGGGCGAACTTCCCAGGACTTGGAGTTTTTATCCCCTTTCTCTACAATGGGCTGTTCCCCTAAGGGCATGGGACCACTTGATTGGCACCTGTGATTGACAAGAGGTACTGCGCAGGTGGAGTGACTGGTCTGATCTAGTTGGGTATTTTGTTTTCCCGCAGGGGTAGGTAATTACAATACAAAGGGGAATTTTGGGTGGAAAGGGGAGGTCTCCTAGGTGTTCATATTCTGTGGGATGTGCAGGAATGCAGAGACCCAATGGCTGCCTCTAACTGCCTGCCTAGTTTTCCCTTTGAGAGACGTGATCCCCATAAAATCTCTATGCGAAGCTGAGGGACAGAATGTCTTTTCTTCTGTATCTGCTCCCTGCTGGGCAGGGATGTAGAGTTGTCCCTGCCTATTGGGGGATTCACGGAACTCTCACCCTAGCTGATCTTACATGAGAGGAAGGGTCTGGAGCTCCGCCTGGAAGACCGTGTTGGCTTCTTTGGTTGTGACTGGCAATCTTGTTGGGGTTATCCTCTGTATCCCCCCAAGGTCCCTGAATGAGGAAAACTAGATTTTAATTAATAAATCTGTTAGCGCTCATGAAGCCTGTGGCCATTCAGCCTATTACTCAGGTGGCATCAGTTGTCTGGGCCCAGAATGGGTTTGGCATTTAGTTTACTGGCCTGGGGGATATTAGGAAGTCACAGGCTTTCAAGTAGTAATCTGAAGCAGGGATAGGAGACTTCTATTGTTTAGGGTTAAGAAACTGATTTACAAAGCAATTAAGAAGCTGGGGTGGGGAGTGGGGGATCTTTAGTCTAGGATTCACAAACTGGTTAAATTAACCTGTTGGGATCTTACTGTCCCAAAAACAAAAAAAACTGGACTAGATGCTTACTGGACACTATGAAAATGCTGTATGTTGAGGCATTCTCATGAGTTGTTAACTTCAAAATATCCAGAGAACTATGACAGAGGATTAAAATCTTGGGGGTTGGAGTCAGACAGGCCTGAGGTGAAGTTTTGCCTTTACCCATTGTCATAACCCTACTGAATGATACTCTGTAACGAGACTGTAAAGCACCTACTTCATAATATGAATAATTAATGAACTAAAATGAATCCAGCAGTGCATGCAAAAGGGAATATATTATGATTGAGTTTGATTTATTTCTAGAATGCAACATCAGTGAATGTTAGAAAATGTAAAAATGAAACTCACAATATTAAAAGGTTTTAGGAGAAAACTACATTAACACTCTTTTGACTCATAAAAATTCTTGAATAGACTTCAACATCCATCAGTGATTTATAAAACAAAAACGAGAAAACAAAACAAACAATTCTCAACAAAATAGGGAAGATGAGTGCTGCTTTAACCTGATAAAGATTATCAACCCAAAGAACCACAACCATTATTTTTAATTGTGAAATATTAGAATCATTTCTTGTAAAATCAGGAGTAGGACAAGTATACCCACTACTGTAGCTTCGAATCAGCATTGAAGTAGAAGTCCGAACCATCATATTAAAGTAAGAAAAAGAAAGTGAAAAGTCATTCTCTGTAGATAATGTTGTTCTCTACATATAAGACTCAAGAAACGCTAGACAAATTATTAAACTTAATAAAGCTTAACAAAATCAAATGGTTTTTTATTCCTCAGTAATAATGAGTTAGAAAACATAATTAAAAATATAATTTACATGGTGTAACCTCTTCTTGTAGCCTACGAGAATAAAGTTGTGAGAACTTTATGGAAAAAACTTCATTAAAAGACTTCAAAGATACCAAACTAAATGGGGAAATATACCACCCATATTTACTAGAAGCCTCAATAGCCTAAAAACGTAAATTCTTGGTAAATTGCTGTGTTTTAGTACAACTTAATCAAAATAGCAATAGGGGCTTGTAGGAACTTATCAAGCTGATTTTCTAATATTAAAAAGACACCAAAGGCCCAAGAATAAGCCAATCTTACCTGAAGGAGAATAAAGTGCGCGTTGTGGGACTGGGGTGGAGAGCTTAGCAGTTCTCAAAAATTATAAGTTTATTCTGTACTCCTGTTCAGTTTGTATGTACACAGATGGCATAAGCAAACGGAACAGTGGTACAGAATAGAGAGCCCAGAACAGATCCATACAAAACATATATAGCAACTTGATATAACAGTTTGCATAGCAGAACAGTGGCATAGGATGAACTATTTAATTATTATGCTAAAACAATTGTTTATGCATGGGGAAGAAATCCATGTGGGTCTGAACTTCTTAACATACACAAAAATAAAATTCCAGGTGGATTTAAGACTTAAATGTGGAAGAAAAATATTGACCTTTAAGAATAAAATTTTAGAGACTGTCTTTTTTTTTTACCTTATGATAAGAAAGGACTTCTTAATTAAGAAACACAAATGCTAACCATGAAATGAATAAATTCGAGTTATATTCATTAAAGTTCATAGTAATGAAGAATAGTTGTTCATGAGAAGATACCAAAAATGGTATATGAAAATATAAGCCACAAACAGAGAGATATTTGCAACAAATATCTCAGGGTAAGTATCTATTTTATATGAGGAAATATTATAAATTTATGTATAAGCAAAACATAGATTAACAAAACAATTGCCAAAATAAATGTAAAAAGGCTTAACATTTAAGAGAAAACACTAATGGAAAATAAACATGAAAAAAAAAAAGCCTCATTTAGTAATCAGTACAATGAAAATTGAGATGACAGTGAGATACCACTTAATACCCACCAGACTGGCACAACTAAGATACCTCATTATTTTAAGAATGAAGCAGGTTGAGGTTCAATGGAAATGGAATCCTACTATGTCCTGGGTAGCAGTTTAAATTTGAACAACCACTTTGGAAAAGAAGCTGGCAGTTTCATTGACATTACCTAAGTGCAAATCCCACCATGGAATAATTTATTCCTGGGGATAGACCCTGGGGAAATGCTTGCAAGGAGACATAGGCAGGAATGTTCATAGTCTTGTTATAGCAAAAAAAACGGAAGGCACTCAGATATCCACTGAATGGATGAATACATTGTATTACATTGACACAGTAGAATATTATTCAGCCATGAAAATTAATTAAAACCACATTAAACCGTGTGGATGGATCTTGGAACACTAACCCTGGATAGAAAAAAAAAAAATCCCATCAAAGTCGGCTTTATACAATGTAATGCCATTTTTATAAGTTTCAGAAATAAGCAGTGCCTAACAATATTGTATTTGGAGTTACATACCTATGGGGTAGAACTATTGTTAAAAGCAAGGGACGATAAAACTCCAGCTCTGGTAAGCGCTTACCTTGAGGGTTCAGGGGGAATACATAGTTAACTTCAATGGAAGAGAGAGAGGTTCTAGTTCCCGACTTTTGGTGGTAAGATCACAGGTGTTTGTTTCCTTGTGCTTCATCAGTTACATGTATGTTACATAATGCATGTTACAAATGTTACATATGTATTTTATCAGCATAAAATACTACAGGATTCTTAAAAAGCTGAAACATAGCACTGAAGAACCTGTTGAGCTAAAAAAGTTCAGCATCGTGTCTGCAAGTCTATGGACTGAATGACACAAAAAACAGCTGTCACTTTTATAACTGTAACTCTTTTCAAATGCTGATCACTGGTTCTGTGCTCCCGCTTACATAAATTGTTATCCTACAAGACGAAGGCTACTGAGGGCTCTGTCATGTTGGCTGGAAGGTGGACCCTGGCTGCAGTCAGTGTCTTGCTTCTCGGCCCACTCCAATTTCTTGCCGTTCTGGCAAAACTTGCGTTGTCTCTCCTCTCCGTGTGTCTGTGGGGGAAATGGATGGCTAGCCTGCTCAACGCTCACAAAATACATGTTATTCCGAGGTGCAGGGGGAAAAAACTGTTTCCCACAACAACATACTATATTATTAATCTTGAAAAGCACCTCGGGCTAAAGATGTGTTTAAACTGACTTGACTCTTGGAATCAGGAGACGTGTTCTCATTTGGAGGACAGGATTTTTAACAATGACTTTGATGCAGTGCAAGAAAAACTGTTATGTCTCATTTAAAGATTAAGTGTTGCTTGTTCTCTCATGCTAGTAATATTTTTTTCCTGCCACTCTGGGTAATTATCAAGGTTATTTGTTGTTGTAACGAAGGGGAATTGTTTTTGAGGGAGCCGTTTGTTCCTTCTGCTGGTCTCCGCGTGAAATGGCTGTATGGGTGAGGCATATGTCTCCAGGCACAGGGTGCCGGAGCCCAGCGCAAAGGAGTCTTAGTGGCGATAATAGAGAGGCCCTGCCTTAGATGGGCAGCCCTGTTTGACTGATTCACAGACAGCCTGTTTGGATCAGCAGACAGCAACAAGTTGCTAGGTAGTATTATACAGTGGTTAAAGCATGGACTTGTAGACTGCACAGTCCAGTCTACAAAAAAAATAATAATAATAAAATAAAAGGAAAGCAGTCATGGGCTTTATGGACTTTGTTGTTAGTAGTAGTATTGCTTTTGAGAACAGAAATACAGAGACAGTAAATGTGAGAAGTTCCGGTGTGTAGAATGTTGTGCAATAAATGCTGCAATTATAAAAAACAAAACAAAAACACAGTCCTTCATAATTTCATTTGTTTCACAAGGGTGGATCCTTCTCCGTTAGGCTCCACTCTATGTCTCCTTAAACTTTTGTTCACTCTTTTGTTGAGTTTAGGCATGCAACTGTTTCCTACATGAAATCATCAGGTCCCCAATGAGCAGGAGCTGCGCTGATATCGTTTTTTATATTCCCTGCCATGTCTAATAAAAATATCATTAGCCAAAGCACAATGAGTCAACCTCTAATAACTGGCCTCTTGCATGGAGTGTTCACTAGCTAATGTGGCCTACCTGCCTCTCTCTGGACTTAACTTCGGTGTGATGCAGTGTTACACATGGTTATATGAGGCCAGACAATTAAGCTCGTGAACTGAGCACGGAAACTTAATTGTCCAACCTCGTATGCTAGGAATAGAAAGGAATATTTTGGTTGAAAGTGACAACAGTCTCATCTCAAACTGTCATAAGCAAAGGGAAATTTATGGATGAGGGTAGCTGCAAATTCAAGGGATGACCTAGCTTCAAGTGTGGATGAATCTAAAAGCTCAAACCATGCCAGCAGTGTTCTCTTTTCCTGCATCCTTCAACTCTTCTTTTTTCATGCCATTGACTTTGTTCTCAGGAAATACCCCCCTTAGAGTGGCAAGATGGCTGACAGCAACTCCAGGCCTCTATCTTGTCTCTCGGTAACCCTGATCAGAGAGGACTCCTTTGTCAGAAAGCCTTGGGACCTGCTCTGATTGCTTCTGATTGTGCCACCTGCAACCCCTAAACTAATCACCATGGCCACTGCTCTTGGCTTTGGCCTGGGTCACACGCTGACTGACATATCAGGCTGTGAGGGGGGACATTCCCACCCAAATCTCCTGAACTAGTTGGGGGAAGAGTGGTACCACCAAGTTCAGTGTTACTGGAACATGGAGAAGTGAAAACAGAGCAGGAAAGCAATGGGCATTAAAGATGTCTTCTGTTGTTTTACATAAGAACATGGATTTGATATCTTAGCTAAAATTTAAGATTATTACAAGTGAGGCTATGTTTTCATGGTTTTTTTTTTTCTGTCTTAACTTTTAAAACAGAATATCCAGTAATGATTCAATACAGACTCAACACGGTTGGACTGAATTGCTCCCTTCAGTGGCGTCTAGAAGGATCTATAGCTGCTCATCCAGCTTCTCCCCTGACTAATTATAGTTGCATACTCCAAAGTTAGTTCTCGCTCTCTTAAACTTGTGTTCATTGGGACACTGAGGAAATATTAAAAACTTTCTACCTCCTCTGTACTAATGCTTCAGTTGTCCCTCCGCGTCCCTTCCTTCCAAGCTCCCTATGTACTGACACCAAATTAAAATTCGTACGGAATGGCGCATGTGACGATTCTTCAGAAGTCGTCTATATGACTCTCTTCTCATTTTACATGTGATAAAACTGAAGTGAGATTCAGATAGCTGCCTAATGTCATTGAGTCAGCGCGTGGTATTCTGTGTGATGTGGTATGTCATTCCCACACAGAATAACCAACCAGTTGGTCTCCGTGACTCATACTTCAAGTTAAAATTTGAGGCTTCTAGTCCAGACCCCCCCACCCCCACCATTTCCACTCCTTCCCTTCATATGCTTCGTGTTCTAGACATGCCTGAGCTGTGTTCCATCCTGTAAACACTTGTTGTTCTGCCTGTTTCCCACCTTTCTCTTACCTCTCCAACCTGCATGCTAACGAACTTCCGTGACCGGATGCCACTCTTTCATAAAGCCTCCTTTAGCCATCTAACAAAAAGTGATCACACTCCCTCTGAGGCTTGACCTTACTTTCTCTCATCTAACACTAAGAGTAGCTATTCAGCAAGTGTATACTAAGCACCATGTCCTATGTTAAGCACTTATTCTTCTCTGCTCAGTGACACACACCTCGTTTTTTCCCCTAAAAACCATGTTGGAATGAACCTGTCTTATCATCTTTGTTACTCTTCCAGTACCCAGGACAACACCCTGCACATAGAAAACCATTGATGGGCATTTGCTGAATGGGCGAATCCATAAATAAAGAAAGAACGCAGTTATTGCTGAATTACGATCAGCTTAATGCAGGGGCCCATTCTTTTCCGACTAAAATGGCAGTTGATTTTTCTGTTCTATATCAGAAGCGCCCTGGTTACCACAGAAATGTATTCCCTTCTCTTTCCTTTTCTTCCTTGAATTTTGCAGAAGCACCAACTACCTACATTTGATTTTCAAGGCCCTAGCATGCTAATGCTTTAGGACTTCACTTAACTCAAGTGACTTACCAGAGCCCAAGTTTGCCCTCTTTGGGAAATTCAGTCTCTTTTTTCTAAGCCCTGTAGCCACGGTCTCCTTGCTGCTTCAGGAAGCTTCCTCCCGTTATGACCGTCCATGCGGCTGTTCATACCTACTTGTCACTGGATATCCAGGACATAGGATTTGTTCTTTATGGAAAAAGAACCTTTTAAGGCAGAGGCCTCATACATATTGGCCATATAACACAGTTTCTTCCAAACAAAGGTGTGAAATCTTCAATGGCTCTTCTTTGACGTCAGGATGAACTGCAAGCTTGTAAACACAGAAGTCAGCCTTTTCACAGTTTGTATCATAGATGCATTGTCCTCTGATTCTCTATGCAAACCCTTAACCATAGGTTTATTGTCTCAGATGCTCATTAGGGAATGGCAGATTATATAAATAAGAAAGGTTTTGGACTACAGTCAGTTGGAGTGCACCTGCCCTGCCTAAAAATATTGAAACTCAAAATTAAAAATAAATAAAATTTAAAAATTATAAAAATAAGTAAGACAAAGCAACTCCCCTTTAAAAACTACACAGAGACAAATAACAAAAGCTAGGTCGAGGTCCCTACACTCACACAAAATAAATGAATGAATGAATGGCACCTGACCTGCCTGACCTTCACCATGGCCATCATCCCTCTTATGCTGTTCTGTCATTGTACCTTTGCTTATAGATGACTTTCTGCCCTTCCGGAAGGGCTCTCAGCTGATACACCACCCAGGCAGAAAGAATCTCCCTTACTTGTCTGAGCTCCCTGACACTAATCATCTGTACCTCCCCTGCCCCAGCACATTATGCCTAACATTGTGGCAATTATTGCAACCATTACCCCCCCCCCCCCAGGAGACCATATGCTGCTAATGTGCAGAGCATGTATCTTGGACATCCACATGCCCCAAGTGCACTGAGCAGAGCTCATCATTGCTAGATTATCAGATAACATCCTTTGGTTGGTGCTTGATCCATCATCATGTATGTACACTGAAATGAAATTAACCAATCAATTGAATAAATATCTCTTCTGTGCTGTTTTACAGAGTGCAAGCTGTTTTTCCCTCCTGAGCTCTGACACATTCACATTTCAATAATGAATAATGCTAATAACTAGTAATTATAATAATGTTCCCTGAAATGGCATAATTTTGGTTGACTCACCTGACATATCTATAAACATGAATTGGAGAACATAAAATGCGTCTGTGTTGTTTTGCCCTTACAAGTATTAGGAAGCACCAAGCTTTTGCTTCACTGGTTTTTCATGGTGTCCCTGATCTGCTTCAGAGATTACAGTTAAGAAAGGATAAAGTTGAGAGAGACATTTTACAATTTTATAAGCTACCAGTGCCAGCTCTGTGTTTACACACACAAAGCAATTCTTCCACGAAAAGACTTGGAAGAAACTTAAAATGCATATTGCTAAGTGAAAGAAGCCAATCTGAAAAGGCTACATGTGATATGTGATTCCAACTATATGACATCCTGGAAAAGGCAAAACTATGGAGACATTAAAATGATCAGTGTTTGCCAAGGGCTGAGGGGAAAGGAGATATGAATAGGTGGAGCACAGAGGAAATTTTAAGGCAGTGAAAAATTTCTGTATCATATTACAATGGTGGATACATGTCATTATACATTTGTCAAAACTCGTAGAATGTACACAAAGAGTAAACCCTGATGTGAATGAAGTATGGACTTTAGTCAATAATAATATATCAATTTTGGATCTTCAGTTGTAACAAATGTAGCACACTAATGCAAGATGTTAATAATGATGGGGATGTGAGAGGATAGATGGGAATCTTGCATTTATACTTTCCACCTATTTTTCTGTAAACTTAAAATGCCTCCAAAGAAAATTAAAGTCCATTAACTTAAAAAATCCTAATTTAAATAATTAAGACAATAAAATAATCCCAATCGTCAAAAGATGACCTCTTAGAAATTTTACTCAGAAAACCATTTGGACATCCTGGGAGGCTGGAGAAAAGATGTTGCAAGTATCACTATGGTCAAGTGGATTGAAAGTAGACTGGGTAAGCCAGAAATGACAGTTAATTCCTCTGAGCCCCTTTTCCAAACATTGAACTTTAAAAACCATAATTTCTAAGGTGCCATGATGATCATTAGGTCTGTGATAAAAAGACTTTAGATGAGACAGGATTAAAAATAGATTGGAATGTCTGCTGGGAGGTAGTCCAAGAGTGACCTGGTTTTTCTTATGCTCCCTCTTCTACCAATTTGACACATGTTAATGTACCCTCTCTCCCTGCCCCAGGCTCACTCCTGCTAGAACTGGGGTAAGCTAGTCCCACAAACTCTTCTGTTTGGCGATGGAGTTCCCACCAGACTCAACAGAATAAAAGTGAAACCAAAGCTGGTAAATAAACAGGTCTATTTGTTTTTTATTTCAGTTACTGGTTTCATGGTGTTTTTTGTTTTTTTTTTTTAATTACTGTGAGTAAACCAGGGCTGGAAGGAGAAGCACATATGCAGATTTATTTTTTGATCTCTCAATTCCTGTCTGCTGGCTGCTGTGTCTGAAATGGCTTGGCCCATGACAGTGGCTGCCTCTAAGCTCCCAGCCAGAAGCAAGGGAGCAGAGAGTTCCCAATGTTGGTTGGAGAGAGGGGACCTGTGGTGGTGGGGCCACCTTTCTGAGTTAAGAAAACAGCTCCGGGTCTTCCCTTCTTTAGAACTGATGGATTGAGTCATTGTTTTTGACACTGCAGCTTTTTTGTGTGTGCCTGGGGCTGTAAGCAGAAAGCTGTTTGAGTCAGAGGCTGTGTACCGTGCCATCTTGGCAATTCTGTATTTTCAGCATTTTTGTCAATGCAAGGAGTAAGAGAAATTGTAATTGAGGCTGTCTCTCTATAAATCATGCCACAGAGCGTGAGCACGTCCAAATGATGGATCCAATACGAACTTTCCTCCCTTGCCTGGGGACAGTGGTGGGGGAATGGGGTGTTGGGAAATCAGTCCGAGGCACCTCTGTGGTTGCTGAGCAAGGCAGTAAGGAATAAATGGAAACTGAATTCTGTTTGCAAAATTATGAACTCTGGACAAGAATAGGATCGTAGGCGACAAATAGTAAGAAATTAGTACACTATACAATCTAGTTGGAATTGCAAGGGCAAGGTCACGTGCTGAGTAGTGCCAACGTGCTTACTGGGGCAAGCAAGGAGCCAGGAAGGCTCCATTTCAGGGGGAAGCCAGCCTCGCCTTTCCCCTTTTTCTCTTTGTAATTTGACTTTGTCATGAAAACACTGTTGGAACTTTGGGCAAGAACGTTAAAGTCAAAATGGAAAACAAAATGGCCGAAGGGGACATCTATAGCTATATGTGATTCATGCTCCATATGTGACAGGCAATAACACAAAGCTAAACTCTGGGTGAGAATACACTGAATAGCCCCTATGCGATTTTGTGGGTGTCGTTCTGGTTCTCCTCAAAGGATTGTGCCTACATTCCTGTTCTTCTATCCGCTGATGAAGCTGAGAACCCATTTGGCTATTGTCTTTTACTGTGCTTTGTGTACGAAAGGCCAACATGGGCAGTTTGTGGGCACGCTTTGCAGCCAGATAAAGAAAGAAACGCATCTCAGGGATATTGACTAAAAAGCCAGCACTGATCTCATGGAACCCTCTCAGCCCTGAAATGCAAAGTTTGCCTGCAATAGGGATGGACTAGGGATGGCATAGGGGCAGAGGCAACGGGGAAGAGGAGAGCACGTCTTTCTCTGACCTGTGCCTTTGCTGTTATGTGCTTGAAGGAATATGAGTTTTGCACTGTTTACTCAGGGGAGTTTCATTGCCCTCAGTACCTATCCATTTCCCCCCAAATAGCCATTGGCCTGGAGTTTCCACTCTAGGCATTTATCTGGAAAAGAGACAACCAAACAGCATGTATAAATAAATGTGCATGTGTGTTCATGAGCTGCCTGCTTAAGAACTAAGCAGAGGTGCTTTCTGAACATGGAGCTTTCAGACAGAATGTGTGAAAAATCAGGGTCTGTGTGCCTGGTACATCCTTAGCTATTGTAGGGTCAGGAACCTCTGCTTTGGGAGTGCAACGATTTTACCATTTTTTATTCTCTTTGTTTATTTCCCTCTTGGATTTCTATAGTAAATTCTTTTTGAAAATGCTGGCCTCTAACAGCTGTACTGAAGGGTCTCAGGGAAAAAATTGTGTCTTATTTTTCAGTTGCGTCTTTCTCAGCACTGGGACCCCGGGAGAAGAGTAGAAACAAATTCAGAGGAAAAAGTATCCTGCCCTCAACAGGGGTTTTCCTCAAGAGAGCTATTTTTTTTTTTCCCCTTGCTCAAACCTTGGAGGAATTTGTGCTTTGTTTGTGGAGGCAATCCCTTTGGCTGAGGGCTTTTAGTTTTGTTGGCGTCTCTCCCCAAGAATTGCTCTTGGTTACAGTTAAAAAGCAACACACACATCTGCAGGCAAGTTCAGTGGGGAGTAAATGACTATGGGATGCTGGTCCTACTATCTGTGGGCTGTTCTCCGAACAAGGAGAGGTTTATGTGGCACCATAATGTTACCGTGGCCACTGGTCTGACCGATGAGGTTTCTCCTAAGCCTTTTCCCAAGGAGATTCTAGTAGCAATTGAACCATCAGTTGAACTACCTGAGTTGAAAACTCGTGACTGTGTTTCTGAGACCAGCAACATCATCCTCTTTTAGGGTTTTCTCTGTAGAAACTAGAGTTTCTACAGATTAGGATTTTGGGATCTCATTCCAATGTTTTTTGCTTTTTTTTTTTTTTTCTGTGCAGCCTTGGGCATTGCCTGGTACTCTCTGGCTTCAGAATATGTATTAAGATTCTTTTTAATAATCACCTGTTTTCTTGTCGGTTTTTCCCATTAGATCTCAAGCTCCTCCAGGGAGTTTTGTTTCTGCCTGATCCCCTAGACTTAGCAGAGCATACAGAATAAGTAATTTATGAATATTTAACAAGTTCCTATTACTTCATTATACTTTTCTCTCTTCTCTGACTCTCTGTCTGTCGCACGCACACACACACACACACACACACACACACACACACACACACACACACACACATGAAGAAGAGCAAGTTAATGCATGTGACTCATGAAACTCCCACAAACTCATTCCTTTCCCAGGTTTGATTTGCAGTAAATGACGCCCCTTTCCACAGGCTCACAATCTTGGAGTGGTCACTCTCTCTCAAAGCCCACTCCAATACAGCAGCAAATCTTGTCCCTTCCACCTTCAAAACATGCCCTGATCAGTTGACAGAGTCTAAAATCTCAGAGTTCTCCGTGATATCTCCTCTTTCACGCTGAGGCTTCACAGCCACCCATTACCAAACCTTACTGGCGTTGCCTCCTGTATATTTTGCAAACCCCTCCACTACCCCAGCTCCCCGACTCACATGCTGCATCAAGCCACCACAGCCCTCCTCCCTGGACCACCTCAGCCATCTCTTCTCTGGACTTTCTGTTTTTCTTGGTTGTCTTGCTATCTGTTCTTCATACAGCAGATTTAAAACTTAAATCAGATCATGGCAGCCTTCTCCACGAACACCTCTGTACATTTCTGTCATGCACAGAAGGAAATCCAAGGACCTGTCTGGGGCAGACATGCATTTCACATAATGTTGTTCCTGATTTTCTCTCTAACTTCAACTCCCACTGTTTCTTTCTCTTGCACACTGCTCTGGCTACACTGGCCTGGAGTGTCCCTCTAATACGTTCCCCATGGCCAGGCTACCATTTCAGGCTCCTCTTCCATCCTAGGTCACTCTTCTCCAGATGTTCACCCCACCTGCTCTTTCATTTCATTCAGGCTTCTGCCCATAGGTCAGCTATTCAGAGAGGTCTTCCCCGACTGCCCTCACAAAGATTCAACAGTACCGCTTGTCGTGCTCTGTCCCCTTATCCTGCTTTCATTTTCTGCTGAGCCGTTATCTCTGCATGGCATTATGCAGTCAACTTCATTATTGGAAGATTCTGTATTCGTGAATTTACCTGCTCGCTAAAGTTTGTCAATATTCCAGATGTTTTCATGGCCCTCCAAGGACGTGAGCAGAATGGTAAAAAACTTGAGTTGGCCAATGTGCATGTTCTCAGCTGAGGCTCAACAAAGGGGTGCTCTGCCTTCTTGTTTTAGTTCCCTTACTGTAAGCCATTGTCCCTTTTGTGGTCTACTTTGTGCCATGTTTTTTATGACTCTGTGCTTTTCTTTGTTACCCTGTGAGAAATGGCCCCCAAGTTATAGTGCTGAGGGTCCGTCCAGTGTTCCTAAAGTATGAGAAGGCCGCTCTATGCATCAGGTAGGAAATGCATGAGTTAGTTAAGCAGCCTGCAGGCATGAGGTCAGTGTTAATAAATGAACAATAGACATTCAACAAGGTGTCTTTAAACAGAAGCACACCTAAAACAAGGTTGTGTATTGATTGTTTGATGAAAATGTTGTGACCCGAGACTCCGAGGGAGCTAACCTTGTATTTCCCCTAGAGGCAATGGTTTAGTATTTGCTAAGTCAGTGTTTGCTGTGACTTCAAAGAACCTTGCTACTGTGAATAATGAGAATCAACTGTAAATAAATACACACACATGTTTTCTTATTTATGTATATATAAATACCTGTTTGTTTATTGCCCATTTCCCCCACTACCATGTAAACTCCAGGAAGTCATGGGTTGGCAAACTGTTTTCCAGCATCTTGTTCTCTGCCATATCCTAAGCACCTGGAACCATGCCTGGTCATGGAAGGTGCTCACCCAACTAATGAGTGATTAAATGGATGAAAAACATTAGTGAAATGGAGTCAAGAGTGTCTCAAGAAAAAAATCTGACAAAATAATCGTTTCAGTCTGCCAGACATGTTCATTGTACTAGGCGCCATGCTATTCCTGTTCTTACCACAGCTCTGCAGAGCAGAGAGCCTTAGAGACCCTCTCCCACCCCCACCCCTTGACGTGGCCTGCCCAAGCTCACACTACAGCCTGGCTCAGAGTCTCCATGTTTCCATGTTGTGAATCTTGGCTGTGTGGTTATTGAGCACGTGGGTCGTGGAATCAGGCAGCCTGGTTTGCATCTGACCTCCACACTTACTCTGTGTTTTCTGTCAAGACTTAGTCCTTAGTCCTCTCCAAATTTTTGTCTTCTGTTCCATGAAATGAAGATAATCAGAATTTCTCTACAGGGTAGTTGCAGGGACTAAATGAGGTGATGCAAACCACTTAACCTAGTGCCTGATACCTAATAAGTACTTGTTAGATGTGTTCTTATTATGATATACCTGGGGCTCCTGCTATTGGAAAAATAGGTCAAAAGGATGTGAAACCAAGCCAGGAGGCACTCAGGATAAAACTCCTGTCGGGGTACCTTCACTGGTACTAAAAATCAATACTTAAGAGCAGACGTAGGCAAACTTTCTGTAAACGACTGAGTGGTAAATATACTAGGTTTTGCCAGCCATACATACAATCTCTGTTGCAACAACTCAACCCTGAGTGAGTATGACTCTGTCCCAATCACACTTTCTTCACAAGAACAGAGCACAGTTTGCCAACCTCTGCTTTAGACCAACAGTACTCAGCCCTGTCTGCATATTAGAATCACCTGGGAGTTTTAAAGATACCTATGCCCAGGTAGTCTATTCACAGAGACTCTGATTTAATTTTCTGAGATGAGCACAGGTATCAGTGGTGTTGAAAGCTCCCAAGAAATTCCAATGTCAAGATTAGAGCCACTTATTTGGATTATTAAAGTCATGGACAGAAGAGCCTCAGAGTCCTCGCTGTCTTCCTATTCCCACCCCAGCTCCCTCCTCAACTCAGTTTAGAACCCAGGGATCAGCGCTGTGTGAGGGCTTTGGGTAAGTGCTGGCCAGGCCGTGGTAAGTCCCCTCCGCTTAATGCTCAGACCATAACACTTTTGTACCTAGAGGGAAGCCTCATTATCTGTGTAATAAATGCACCGTGCTTTCAGGGAACACCGTCCAGCTGTTACTGTGCATTTTAGCTGAAGCTGTGCTTTTTGCTATTTAATTGTGCTCCAGCATTGGCAGGTGGATGGAATAATTTGGAGTCGAAACAGTCTGCCCATTTTCCTTGTCAAGAGACCATGGCTTCTGTGATGGAGCAAGGAGTGGGTTCCCAGGAGTCCAACAGTGTCAGACTTAAGGTCAAGTCACTGTTCTCTAATGGGCCCTGGAGCAAGCTTGTGGTACTCCCATCTCTAAGGAACTCCAAACATTCAGCTGGACATCATCTATCTGTGCTGGAAGTAGAGGTTGACTGAAGGCAGGGAATAAGCATAGTTATAAATGCCTAAGCTCCCCTAATTGTCTGGGACAGAGCCTCTCAATGGGCGGTGCCTCAGCATTCACATTAGAATCACCTGCTATCTTGTTACAATGCAGACTTCTGGGCTCTGTGCTTGACCTGTTTGACCTCTGGAATCAGGATTTCTGGAGGTGTGCTTGTGATGCACATGTTTAAGAAGGCATCTGAATACTTTTGAAATTTGAGAGCCACTATTCTGGAGACAGCCTTTCATCGTGCTTACATAAGACAATTGAGACTTAGGAATTTAAAGTCTTCCTCAGAATTACCCTGTGAGGTCATTGATAGAGCTAGACTTGACTCTAGGTCTGTGTATCCCTAGCTAATGTTGTGTAACCAACTCTCCCTAAACTCAGAGACTTAACACAGTAAATAGTCATTATAGTTCACAGCTCTGTGGTTTAGGGGGGGCGATTATTCTGGTCTCTGCGAGTTTCATTTATGTGTCTATGGTCAGCTATGGTTGAGTGGGCAGCTCTGCTGATCTGGCTGTGCTCTCTCTTATGTTTGGAGCTCAGCTGGCTACGTCATTGTCTGAGATGGTCCACACTGGGATACCTGGGTTCTCGTCCATGTGATCTTTCATCCTCCATCTGGCTAGCACAGGATTGTTCACCTCAGGATGATAGCATTCCAAACAATTGGAAGTGTCTAAGGCTTCTTGGGGACTGCACTCAGAGCTGGAACACTGTCATTTCCACTGCATTCTGATGCCAAAACAAGGAACAAAGGCAAGCTCAATTTAAGGGGTGAGAAAATCAATTCTAGCTCTTGAAGGAAGGAGCTGAAAATCCCTTTACCAAAGTTGTAGATACCAGGAGGCTGACTTAATCCACCAAAGCCTGCTACACTGAGTCCTGGGCCTTTCCGACAACATTTGAGAGCCTTTTAAAAAAAGTTTTAGAGCTTTTACAAATCTTTAAGGAACATCAATAGTGAACACTCCCTTGGGTTTAGTCCTAGGATTATTGCTCTTGGATGAAGAATCCAAAATCTTAAGGGACATAAGAACTCATTGGTTTAAAAACCCCATCTGACGTTTTCATTTCCTGATCCAAGTGCTCATCTAATACTGAAACACATCCCCTAACCACCTGAAGAACTGGCTGCCATGCAAGACAGCTTCTCCCAGCCTCAGGGAGTTCTTTCCATTAAAATATTATTTCTTACATCAAGCCACCATTCATTGCCATCTAGATTTGACCGTTTGGTCCTACTTTACCATCAGATGCAGCCCAGAAGAAAGTTTCATTGTCTTTCCACAGAACAACATTTTCCCACATTTGAAAACAATTATAAATTTCTTTGCACATTGGTCAGTTTTCTGTGCCAACAACCCCAAGTTTCTATAAATTTTCTCCTGGGACATAGTTTAAGCTCCCTCACAATTCAGGGTGTTTCCTTGAAAGCATTCATTTCTCAATGGCAGCCAGATATTTTTGAATGAACACTGATTTTTGGAATCAGATGTCCTGGAATTTGCTTTGAGAACTTGAACAAGTTTCTAAAACCATAGGGCCTCCATGTTTTCCTCCAGGAAGCATGGACAGAAATGACCACCAAACCATGTTTACTTTGCATCAATTCAGCTAGGCAACATATATTAAAATGCCTGTCTGGGAAAATCTTCCATCAATGTTAGTTGCTTTTTCTTTTTCTTTTTTTCCTCTGAAAGATTAGCCTTTGAAGTACACACTATTTATTCTTTAATATCTTGAGTTTGAATTAATTCAGATTTTCTGGTCATATATTAATACTGCAAAGATGAGCATATTTCAAATGGTGTTTGAACTGTTTCAAATGGTGTTTCATGTGGTAAGGATAGTAAAGCCTTCATAGCTACCAAATTAAAGTCAGGTGTTATTGTTTTGATACTTAGAGATAGTAATTTAAATTAAACAAACGACCTAAAACTAAGAGATTTAAGTTCTTCCCACTTCTTTTTAGATTCAGGCCTTTGGGAAGGAAAAAACAGATCTGCACTTGGAAAAAAGTTAAGGACAAATTGGACACAGTGAAAGGCCAGGATAGTAGGCAACGAAGTGGATAGTAATAATGGGATGTGATGTGAAACCAAACCATTAAGGAGAGAGAAAACACAGGTAAGGGGGGCAGGGGAATGTGGGTCAGAACAAATAGCTCACAAAAGAAAGCCAACATTTATGTTCAAAAGGTACTGCTAAATATGAGACGTTTCTGAATTGTAATGTATAAAAATGAATAGAATCTGATTGCAACAGAAAATGGTCAAGAGACTATGGCTGTGGAGACAAAAGAATGGATTTTGGTAAATACTGTGTAAATTGTAAGATTGTTTTATGTGCCTGTTAGCTCAGAAAACACTCTTCAGTATAAAAGAGGATAAAATGAAATGTGAAACTGATTTGTAAATAAAAGTGCTAGATAAATTCAAGGTACATTGTCATTCATGTGTGGTACACCCAACTGAGCCATTATTCTTATGAGGTTCCATTAGCTTTTTTTTTTTTTTTAATCAGGCAGTTAACAAAAAAGAACAGCGCCATACAGTAAACAGAGTTTGAATTCCAGCTCCACAACTAATTTGCTGTGTGACACTAGACAAGTCACTTAGGTTCTCTGAGTGTGAAAAGAATCCTCCATGTGTTAAAAGAATTGTCCGGATTATCTCTAAGGTCACTGTCAGCTATAAAAGTTTATTGTTCTCCAATTCCATGTTGTCAGGCAGCCCAGTGACAGTTTCTTTTGGGGATCAAGATTTCAGATGGAATTCCTCTCATCTGGGAGCTGCTAATCTCTTTGAAGAGATTACCTGAAGTTTTGGTGCATAAATGAATGAATGAATAGATTACTGTTTGGATGAATTAAGTTAAAACAATGTGAATGCTTATAAGAGAAACCTACCATTAGAATCTGGTTGGACACTGGGTGGTAAATGTGAGATGAGAGATACTGTTTATAGGATACTCTCTCCTTCTTACCATTTTATGGCAATAAGCTTTATGAATTTGCTTTTAACAGTAGTTCTTCAGTTTTCCTGGTGTAATCTTGCCTCTTTTGGCCAAGTGTGGGCAACGATGGCTTCAGAAGGGAGACAATTTGAACGAATATTGAAAGAAGGATAGAATTTAGACAAATTTGGGAAGGGAATGGAGACTTTCAGGTGGAAGGAGTAGAACTTTAAAGACTTGAAGAGGAATATTCATGTATTCATTCAGCATATTGAGCATCTATTTTCTTGTACCTGATGCTGCATTATGCATTTGGGACTATTAAAATGGCGATCCCCACTACCTAGAATGGAAGACAGACATTGATCATATAATTATACAAATACTTAATAATTTCATACCTAGATGAAGATTATGAAATAAGAGAATGGTGAGTTGTGAGAGCTGATACCAGGCAGACCTGGTGCTATCTGTATCTGGGGCCTGAGGTGACCAAAGAGGGCTTCCCATAGGATGTGCTGTTTCTGCTGACACCTGACAGAGGAGCAGGAGTTCCATACATGAATGGAAAGAAGGAGAGGGCATTTTAGGTAGTGGGGACAAAATGTGCAAAAACCCTGAGGCTAGAGATTTCACGGCATGTTTGAGAAGCCAAAAGAAGGCATGTGAGGCTAGACCGTGGAAGAGAAGGGGGAAGGAGAGAAACCTGGAGGAAAAGGCTGGGGGAAATGAGGATAGTGTCACCCCGTTGACAGAGTGTAGACACCGACATTATTGTGAGCCAGTTTCTACATGCCCATTTGGTGGAAAGCACTCCATACTGTGGGGTGGGCATTGGGGAGTTTGGGGGCAAGCATCATCTGTGCTGTGTGGTCCCAAATGGGCTTCTAGAGTCACCAGCACCTCTGGGCAGGGTGTAGGACTGGGGAGATAGAAGACTTTGGGTATCCAAATATACATGTAGCCTCTGAAATTGGAGGCATAGTCAGGCAAAATCAGACTTACTATGTTAGTTGACATACGCAGGGTTTATTGCGACCACTTTCTTGTAAGCATGGCATTGCGAAAACTACATTTACCTTTGCCTGGTTCCTTAAAATTAAGCAGATGTAAATAAAAATCCTGCCCATTGAGTGTCTCCTCATATGGAATCCAGGATTCCAATCGAAATAGCACCAAGAAATGACCACAACCCTGCTTGTCCTCACCCTACACGTAATACATTTGGATTACCCCCAACAATAACACCCCACCTCTAATTATGCTAATTATGCATCAGCCATTCTTGGTGTCACTTCCCCCTCTTCTGCAAACTGGGGCTCAACAGTGCACCCCTGGGGGTCAGTGGTGTAAGGGCAGTATAATAGATATGGAGTGTCTTTCTGGTGGGTCCACTTCGCTTGGAAGATTTGTGAAGAAATTTATCTGCTATTTTAAGCATAGATATCTTATTGTCTGCAAAATATCCATGGAATTTTGCGATAAGGATTAGAGACTTGAAACATTTGCCCTTATATCAGACTGCTTATGAGCAAACACCCAGAGTCCTGGTGAGGTGCTTCCTTCCCTTTGGCTGTTAGAGATGTTTTGCTGAGAAAGTTTGAAAAGCATTGAGTCTCAAGCCATGTCTGATACGGTTTATAGCAGCGGTTCTCAACCTGTGGGTTGTGACCCCTTTGGGGGTTGAATGACCCTTTCACAGGGGTTGCCTAAGACCATCGGAAAACAAAAAGATATTTACATTACGATTCATAACAGTAGCAAAATTACAGTTATAGAGTAGCAACGAAAATAATTTTATGGTTGGGGGTCACCACAACATGAGGAACTGTATTAAGGGGTCGCGGCATTAGGAAGGTTGAGAACCGCTGGTTTATAGGTTATTCTGTGCCTTTCTTGCTGACTTCTTGTAAGTCGTGAATTTTATGAACTTACTTTAAAAAGTAATTCTTCTTCATTTGGTGTTGTAATCTTGCCTCTTAAGTTTCAAGGGAAGGTGTTTTAAAATTCCATAAAAAAGTATATGTCTACCTACACCTCTCTGCTTTTACAGCCTTGACCATCACAGCCCATCGCTGAGTCTTCACGTCATCCTCAGACCCACGCTCTTGTGGAGCTGTTGCCTCCTCTTCCTCTCGAATCCTTTAGATGACATTGTTTGGATTCTTCTCCACCTCTGCTCTTTCTTCTTTCAGATGTGGCAGTTGGACCAATGTATACTGATCCAGGGCCAAGTGAATTGTACTTTAGTAGGAGGATGAGATAATGTTTCTGTTTCATTTCCAACATCTTCCCTAATGACCAGATTTTTTTCTTTTTTTTTTTAAACCTCTGTTAGCTGCAGTGTGTTGGGGGAACTTATCCTTCAGACCAGCTCCTACTCATCTGTAATGACTCAGCTCATGGCCCAGGGCCCAATTCAGCAGAACTGACCATTCCCTCCTTTGAGGTCTCCCAGTGCTCCTCTGCCTCTGTTGGCCTGGGCCCCCTGGGGTTGTGTTGCACTTGCCTGTTGGCATGTCTGTCTGCCCATCTAGGTTTTGAGTTGTTGGAGGTCAGGGAACCCTGTGTTATTTATCTTTGTGTCATCACACCTGGCACTAAGTCTAGCACTTGATAGGTGCTCAATTAACGCTAAGTAAGTTGAGTGAAACGATTTGAGTTCATTGACTACAGGGCATACTTATAATGATTTTGAGATTCTTTTAGCGACTTGGTGTCAAAGAATAAAGAAGTGTAATATAAGGGGTTGTGTCTTATGATCCAGATGCTTAGAAATGAAATGGGAGAGGATTTCAAAGTAGGGTTGTCAGATAAAATACAGGACACTCAATTAATTTTGAATTTCAGATAAATAACATTAAAAAAATGAAAATCCCCAATGTTATCTGGGACATATTTACACATACACAAAATTATTTTTTTATCTGAAATTCAAATTAACTGGGCATTCTGTATTTTTATTTGCTATCTCTAGTAATCCTACTTCCAGGTCAATTAGTCCCACTCTCCACTTCACACAGTTGGACATCTACACTAAGATTTAGGTCACAAATTGGTGGCCCTCAGGCAGCACCTGACCCTTTTGATCAAGACATGTCTTATTTGCCCTGTAGTATCTTTTAAATTGTTTGCCCAGGTTAAAACAAAAACAACAAACATATGGAGACTTTCCATAAAAAAATTTTTTTAAAATCTGAAATTTCAGGTTCCTTTGGAGGATTCTAAAGCCTGACCACACTGGATCAGGTCTCCTGTTTAGCTAAGGAACACCTAAGCCCATTTTTAGATGGAGCGTGAGCTCTGTGGATTGCGTTTCTGCCGAGCGCTGCGTTGAATGTCATCTGCCATTCACGTCAAGTGTTATCACACATGCACTGTGTTTTCCTTAGAGCTGAAAGGAAAGTGAAACATTTTTTTGAACTTGTATCTCTATCAAAAGCAGGAAAATAAAAGATAGCCTTAGAGTGCCCAATGTTTCAATAACAGTCTTCTTGGGTAAGCAAAGAAACTTCCTTTGTGTGTTAAGCACCAGCAAAATGAACCCGTGTCTCAAGAATGCAAACACTGGTACTGCTTTTCTTATGCCTCCTCACGTACTCACACTATGGACTTGAAGGCGTTTGCATTCTTGATCTCCGCTGGAATGTAAGGCTCCTGAGGGCAGAGGCTTTTTGTGTGTTTGGTTCACTGATGTAGCCTAAACCCATAGAACAGATCTTGGTTCTCAATAGAAGTTGGATCAATATTTGTTAAACAAAGGAATGAATGATGTAAGTCATCTGAGAGAGAGAAAACCTCTGTGGCTAGAAATCTTCTAGAAGGGAAGAAAAAGGTTGCTTTCTACAAATAATGGCATGACTGGTGAATGCCTATATCTTTTTAAATAAATATCTTTGTAGATGCCTTGTATCTTCCAGGGGCAAAAGAAGGTGGCTGCTGAGGACAGAAGCTCTGATGTACCCAGAGCTTTAAGGGACATTGGGAGGGATTGTCTCCACCAGTTATCCAGAGAGAAGTTCTCTGGAGAATATCGGAGGAAGGAACCAGAGGCACATGTTGTGAAGGACTGTTTGCTGCTCTGTGACCCTGGTTTCTCTCCTGCCCACCACAAACACTGCCACAGCCCAGGGCATTCTCCCTGCAGCCCCACAGAGCTCAGCCAAGCCCTCCCATTCCCTCTGTGGCTACCAAGGAAATTGGTACAGAGACCTTCTTATTTTGAGGAGAAACCAGCCTCATTTTCTTTGAAAGACAAAATCACCAGACCACAATTCAGCAGAATGCTACCTAAACTCCACAGGTTTTGGAAAAAAACAAAACAAAACAAAACACCAGGGCAGTTATACAGTAAGTTTGAATTTGCCTACAGGGGGCAGCTTTTAGAGAAATGCATTCCAAACCATCTTTCCCTCCACCTGGGAGACCTGCTGGCTCTAGGGAACCTGGCTGGGACACCAAAAGCTGCCATAAAAATGTGCATTTTGTTGCCTTTTCTGATTATGTCCGGTTGCTGCCATATAGTTATTATGAATTCACATTTATTCTTACTTTTTTTGTTTTTAGCTGAGCCATCCTGCCACCTGGTGGCAGCTCAGTGGCAGCTCAGCTTAGGATGGGACTTGAACTGCTGTTGCTCAGAGCTCGCACTCTTGAGCTAGCTCTTAACCAACTGAGCCACTTGGTCGGCCCCACATTTATTCTTAAAAAATATCCTTAGGGGTGTGGTGAAAACACATAGGATAGAGAAATACTGGCAAATGAGAGTTTGGCTTTTAACCACAGATTCAAAAGTCTGGCCCTAAACCAGACTGTGCCTTATAACTAAATGCCTAGGAGTGAAGAAAAGCAGCAGAGTAATGTAGCAAGACCTATCATTATTACTTCTGATGGTCAGTGTAAGATGTTTATATTAGTTTCCTAGGTCTGCTGTAACAACATACCATGAATTGGGTGACTTAGAACAACAGGAATTTATTGTGCCACAATACCGGAGGCTAGGAATCCAAAATAAATGCATTGGCAAGATCATTCTCCCGCTGAAACCTATAGGAGACCCCTTTCTTCCCTTTCTCCTGGCTTTTAATGATATTCCAGCACTCTTTGACATCCCTTGGCTTGTGGATACATCACTGCAACCCACTGTCTTCACGTGGCCTTCCCTCTGTGCCTGTCTATGTGTCCACATTTCTCCTTAAGAGAATGTCAGCCATGTTGGATGAGGGCCCACTTTGATCTCATTTTAACTTGATTACCTCTGCAAAGACCTTATTTTTAAATAAGGTCACTTTCTAAGATACTGGGGGTATCTTAACATATCATTTTGGTGGACACCATTCATCCCATATCCTCTTAACTGCAATCATATTATTCTTTGAACTTTAGCTTTTCAGATACAACTTGTTCTTCCTGTGGAATATTATTACATTGATTAAATTGCCTCTTTAGTTCTTCAGCTATCAGATGCTTTTCCCTGGCAGGCTGATGTAATTAGGGAACTAATAACTGAATCAATAAGGAAAAGAGCATGTTCTTTCATATTTGCCAGCTGTTCTGATGATTCATTTAGGGCTGTGTGTGTGTGTGTTTCTACTGAGTATGTGCTTGTTAAGAGATATGAGACCATGGCATACAGTGGAGAAGGGGAAGGAGAGGATCTGGGTTGCTCTCTAACCAAAGTCCAGGAATGACGTCTAGACAGGGAGGGGGCATCATGAGGTAGGATATGGAGGAGAACATGGTCTCGTACATGTTACTTTGTATTAAAAAAAATGTTTTCAAAGACATTTATTGTTTGGAAAGTACACTTTATTTTAATGTGGCATGAAACCTGTGTGATTGAAGCCAGGCAGGACAGTATAAAAACTATGTGAGCTAATCCACTGCCTGTCCAAGGAAGGATGCCCCACTATCCACAATCATCTCTGTGAAATAAGATTTTGTGGAAGACCCCACATTGCCTTGTTTAATTCCAGTTCTCTCATGAAAA
This sequence comes from Hipposideros armiger, assembly GCF_001890085.2. NCBI lineage: Eukaryota > Metazoa > Chordata > Mammalia > Chiroptera > Hipposideridae > Hipposideros > Hipposideros armiger. The sequence goes on from NW_017731378.1 coordinate 6,404,802, forward strand.
GAATTGGAATTGGAATTCTTGGCCTTTTAAAAGGTAGTCTAAGAGGTAAATATAATGTATGTATTATAATTAGAAAATGATTATTAAAGTATAAGTTAAAAAATATGGGCTTGTATCACTATTAAAATATAACACATATCCATTGTAAAAACATCTGAAAATGATCGTAAGCTTTAAAAAGTATAAAAGTTACCCATAATCCCACAATTCAGCAATAACAACTGCTAATATTTTGGCATATTTTTTCTAATATGTTTCAAGTTTTTGCAATACTACTTTAAATAAAGTTGGTGTCAATATATGCATGTTTTGTTATATATTTTAAAATAAATATCATGAACATTTTCGTATCATTCAGTACTCTTCTAACACTTACTATTGGATGGTTGTCTATATGCTTTCTTAGTTCAGTGCTTAAAGCCTAGCAGTTGCTTGATACATTTTAGTGAATGAATGAATGAATGAATGAAGAAAAGGATGAGCAAACGTATGAATTGAGAGGCTGCAAAGATCCAGCTCTTGGTCAAATAAAATTTGTTTCAGACTCAGCAACTTCCTGTAGATTGAGAGACTAGGTAGCTAACCCAGGGCCCTTAATGAATAGGAGCCTGTTCTCTGTTCGTCTGAATCAGCCTCGAGGCAGAGAATTCAATTTAATTTTTCTCCCATCAGTCAAACTGAAGAGCTGAAAAAGCAAAACCAGAGACAAGAGAGGCAGGAGGTGGAACAGGCTTGGATGAGGAGATCAGCAGCTGATCTCTTGTTCTTTCTCTGTTAGGGAGAGCACGAGGTGAGAGGAGCCATGCTTCTCCCAAGGGTGGGTACCAACAGGAGCTGTGGTGGATGGCATCCTGCCACTACCGCCATCCTCTGGGATGGAAGGACTGATCATTTCTCTGGAGGACTGGGACTCCCACAGTGTCAATGTGACCTTCATGATTTTTCCCTGGCCTGTCTCTAGAGTTTGCAGCAAAGGACGGCACGATCATGCTGGGTTTTAGTTGAAGGAATTTGGGGCCCTGTTTGCTAAGATTGGAATCAGGGCAAACAACTGGGTTATAGAAGGCTCCAACCAAAATCTCTTCTGTATTTAATTGGGAAACACCTATCTTCAGTCTGAGCATCTGGCCCTCAGACAGCTGCCATGGGAAGGAGAGTGACCCATTCCTTAAAACTACATGGAAAACTCAATCCTTGCAATAAAATACATGGATATGTCCTTCTCAGTGGGACAGTCTGGTCCTCACATAACCTTTCCTTTCTCTAGCCCTCACCGATATAAATGTACATATGGATAGAGATAGAACTATCTACAGATGGATGGATGGATGGATGGATAGAAAGAGAAATAAATGAATAAATAGACAATTTCCACCTCCTTTTGGACAGTAACAGTCATCAGAAACCTCCTTCCTCTGCAAAGCTCCCCCACAAGCTGAGCTCAAGACTTTGGCCATGTTGATACCTTCGTCGTTATTGTCTCCTCCACCCAGTAAGATCTCTGTCCATCTTCTCTCCTGTCCACACCACTTATCTCCAAAGGCCTAGCTCAAGATGTATCTCTCCAGAAAGCCTCACTGTTCCATTTCTACCCCTGTTAATCTTGCCCATTTCTCAACTTGTAGAGCTTTAGCCTTCATCCCAATTTCCCCCTTTACGTGGTGTACCACTATGTCTTTTTGGATGGTCAGCAGTTACCCATTTTTGCTGCTTGAAGAATTGGATGTGGTTGTGTGTGCTCTGTAATTTAATGGTGTAGAGTCAGTATTGTTTTATTCACTGAGCTGGTAAAGAAAGAAAGGGACTGAGAGTGATGAGGAATAGTGTTGCCTATTTTTCGGGTGCAGAGTTGGGCACACATAGTAGTTAGTACTTACCCATGGAGTGAAGGCGCATTTTGGATAAATATGGTGAGAGTTGGTGTAGAGTTGGTGTGGTATAGCATAAACTTGCCATCAGCTAAATCAGAGACGACATCCTTGTTTTCCATATAGTTGCTGTAGTAGCCGCTTTGTAGAACAAAGTGTTAATATCTTAATCTTATCAACTAAGAATGCAAATATATCTCCTTAACTACTTTATCAACTATTGTTTTTTAGCTGAGCCATCCTGCCACCTGTTGGCAGCTCAGTGGCAGCTCAGCTTGGGATGGGACTCGAACCGCTGTTGCTCAGAGCTTACACTCTTGAGCTAGCTCTTAACCAACTGAGCCACTCGGCTGGCCCTTATCAACTATTTTGAGTATTAATACAGTATATGTAGAAATATCACACACAGACACACACACTTCATTTACTGGACACAAAGAGATATGTAGTTTATAGTGCCTATGTTCAATAAATATTTGCTGAATTAGATTGAAATGGGCCAAAACATTTCCAAGCCCCTCAAAGCTTTTTTGGAAATCACCAGAAGTTCATTCAAAAATTATTTTTATATGGGTTGTAAGATTATGGACTCACAACTAAATAGCAAGGTTACCTGTAGTGTGGTGTGGTGTGCCAGACAGTGCCTCCCTACAGATGCGCAGCTACTGGGGATGTGATTACAGGAATGTGCTTCACTTGACCCCATTTCTATAAATTTGGGGCCACCTACTCTATTTTTCTCAATTTCTCTACCTATAGGAATTTGTGGGAGAAACACAAACATGGTGGAATCTTCATTTTAAACTAGGTACCATGATTCTGTGGAGGGAGAGTTCAGCTAGACATCAGAAAAATTAAGTCCTAGTTCCTCTAACCAAAACTTAACTTCTCTAAGACGGGGTTTCATTTACTATGAAAGAGGTTTGTGCGTTCACCTGTTATGTGCCAGGCATGGTATAACCACTGATACATAAAGGTGAATAAGGCATGACCCCTACCTCTCTCTGACTAACAGTCTAACATGGTAGCAGGGAGGCATGTCAGTCAGTGATGGCATAGCATGCACAGCTTCTCAGAGGCAGACAGTAAAAATAGTGGGGGCACCACATGGTGTGAGTGGGTAACTCTGTCTGGTTGGACCATAGAATCCTTGGGAGCAGGAGTTTAAGTTAGTGATAGATGTCCTGCCTTTCTTTCAGTGTCTTTGTAAGGCTCAAATGAATGTGAAAGAGCAACATGGTTGAATTATTATTATTATTATTATTATTATTATTATTATTATTATTATTATTTTATTATCACATTCAGATGTTGAATCCAGGCATTCAGTTGAAAATAAACCTGATACTCCTGGCCAGTCTTTTCTAGTGATGCTGGCTTTCCCGTATGTGTTGTTACAAAGGGGTCAGTCTCGACATCCATAAAATAAGTGAATGTGGGTCCTGAGTCTATTAGCTACGCAGAGGGTTCTGTTTTATTTTTTCAAAGTTCTGGGCTCTTCTGGAATTCTTTCTCATTCCATGTGCTGCTCTCCATCCTTCCTTGCTTGTTTGAATTATTGATTTATGCAGCAGGTATTTGGTGAACACTTTACATGTATTCAAGGTATACCAACACAGCTAAATAATACAGACAAATCTGAAACACATAACTGTATATTACCCTGTGCTAAGTGCTCAATGGAAACAAAAGATGGGTACAGTGACTTGAGAAAGAAGGAAGATGAATGGGCTACAGTGGTCAGAGCTGGCTTTGGACAGGAGGCCACACTCGTGCAGGCCCTGCATGGATGAGTGGTTTTTACGAGGCATAAAAGTGGCCTTATCTTTGCCATCTTGCAAAGGCATGGCTGTGTAACTGAGCCTGGTGTCTTTCATTGAGATTATCTGTAGAAGCAATAAGACAAGAAACTGAAAGAGCCCAATATTTTGCATAGAATGTTGGTCAGATACCAGCTGACATCCCATTTTTCCTCTGAGCACAGAATCTATCTCTTCCTTATCTTGATGTCCACCAGAGCACCTTACATGTAGGAGTTGTTCATGAAATACTTTAAAAAAATATTTTTTAAATGTATTAGTAAAATCATATAGGTTTCAAGTGTACATTTTTACAATACATCCTCTATATATTGCATTGTATATTCGCCATCCAGAGTCAGTTCTCCTTCCATCACCATATATTTGACACCCTTTACTTTCTTCTACTATTCCTCTCTCCCCTTACTCTCTGGTAACCACTAAACTATTGCCTGTGTCTATGATTTTTTGTTTGTTTGTTTGCCGTGTTCATTCATTGCTTTCAATACTTTTAAAGTAAATGCTGCCAAATTGTTTTAGATGTAGCTAAAGACTTTCATGGACTTTAGGGGAAAAAAAAGATATACTTTAACTAAAAGTTTTACCCCTAAAAGAGAGAATGATGGATGACATCAGAAATGGATTTGTACTCAGCTCACATACATCAGTCGATTAGATATATATCAAGCACCTGTTTGGTGCTAGAAGGCCTGATGATGATAAAACATAGCACAATCATATTCATAATTTTTTATCTGGATAAAACAGATGCCTGCTTGGGTGTATCAGGCACTCTGGTGTATTGGAATGTTCTTCTCCAGGGGGAAGACCCATGTATCCATGTTGAAAGTGCCCCTCGATGCTTATGCTCTCCTCACTTCATTGTTTTGCAGCTCTACAGCTCCATGGACTTTGGGAGACGGTGGCAACTCATGCATGAACGCATCACCCCCAACAGGTTTTACTGGTAAGCCCCATCCACAGACTCACCTCCCTCTTGGTTAAAGAATGGTCGGACAGCATAGCACTCTGGGCAATTCGTGGACACCTTCATCACTTGAAGGCACATGGCTTCTAGCCCTTTTCTACTCTAATTGTGCTTTGTGGACCAGCAGCATCAACATCACCTGAGAACCTTCTAGAATCTTAGGCAAAACTTGCTGATCAGGAACCTGCATGTAATATGGTCCCCGGTGATTTAATGTGGACATTAAAGTTTTGGAAGCACTGGGCTACAGAGCTCAATGAGACAGTCATGGTCAGGTGTTCTTAGCTATATACTAATCTCACTTCTTTTTGAAAAACTATATATTGTCCATACCTATTCTAAAAAGCAGTATATCCTAAAATGTACTATGAAGAACACTAGTTCCACAAAACTTCTCCTTTCATAAGTGCTTCTGTGGTCAGCTAATTTTAGGTCCTGATTATCAAGCTCTACCCTCCTGAAGACTTAGGATGTGTTGGGGTATTCAAGAGTCTGGGGGAGCCTGCCGAACTTTAAGTCACCAACTCTTATTTCACTACAGAATCTTTTTCTTGTGTCAACAGGATAAAACAGATAAAAGCTTTAGAACAACTTCTGTGGAGCACATCTTGAAAAAAATCCTTTCATAAAAATGAATGCATGTTCCAAATGGAAAAGTAACCCTCTCCCAATCAGAAAGTGTTTTCATTAATCGGGTTCCTTTACACATGCATACTCTTTTACCTTGGTTGTCACAAGGTAACACTTGTGTTTAGTATAATGTTATCTCTTACTCTTTCTTACTGTAACATGAACTGCTTCCTACTTGTGTCTTGCTTTTATATCAGGAGATCTAAAGGTCAAAGGAATAGAGCTTAGGAAGCATGCACCAAGGTGTAGACCATAATTCATCACATGCTTAATATAAAACAAAAACAAAATTCACAATGCATGAAAGTAGTACCTATTCCTAGTCTCTTTTTGAATGCCTCAATTTTATTTCCTTACAAAGTCACGAGATGGCCATTTATGTCCTACATGAGACAGGGGTGGTGTTTCAGGGAGGTGGTGATGAGTACCTTGGACAGATGCATGTCCATGCCAACATCTTTGGAAGCAGTGGCTTTACCTAGCACCCTCTGCACCCACCAACTAGATCCAGAATTAAAAATGATGATTTCTGAAGCACATTGTGAAAACCAACTCTGTTTCTTTTTTTTTAATGAAATAAATGATTTATTTTGCCAAAAGCACAATATAAGTTTAGCAAAATAGCTATTAATAAAATAGGTTTGGAAAAATAATTGTCAAAGAAATAATTAAAAGAATCAACTCTAAATGTAAAAAGTGTGTCTGACAATTACCCATTAACTTGGAATAATACTTAAAAATCTGGTTTTAGAAAGCCGTTTAGAGTATTGGGAGAGAAAAAGGATTTGGGACTATTATTGCTCTTGACTCAACATTTGGACTATCCCCAGTTATTTTGCTCTTCCAGGCCAACTATTACTTTGATGTGTAACTATTATCGCAATTAATATTTGGTCTACATTTGGAACTATTAGGATTTTTCAATAGACTAAGGCAGAAAAAGAAAATATTTGTTTCTCTGACATTCCAGCTATACAGCTACAGCCTTTTGCTCAGCTAATATGGACCAGTTTCTCACTGTGCCATTACTCAGAAGTCCCTCAAAAAGAAAAAAAAAAAAGCCATCTGTTATTCCTGGAACAAACTCTTGAGATGGTAAGGCAGTTTGCTAACTAGGAAGTCATGTTGATGGAGAAAGAAAGTACAATAGCCCAGATAAGGCTTGCCAATGTTTCTGAAGGAAATTAAAGAGTGGATGAGGGGCAGTGTTTTCCTACCTTTGAAAATGGCAAGAAGAGAACATTCTAGCTGCTGTCACCCCCCCCCCCTTGGTATAGCAGAACGGATAACCCCCGAGGTCCTGATCATTGTGTTTCACCCTCCTCCACTCTGTGCTTCTTTCACATATGCCCCCATGGGGAAATATAACTGTCAGCACCCATGCTGGCTGGCCAAGTGGTAGCTGAAAATCCCATTTTTGTGATGATCACTTCTTTGTTTCTGGTGTATAATTGCCATGATTATCCTTTTAGGTGTCATAGGAGTCACAGAGGAAGAGCAACTTTGTACATAGACCTTTTATTCCCCAATGACAGAATCTAAGGCTGTTGAAAGCTCTAAACCACTTATGTTGAAGAGACGTGGCCCACATGTGTTAGAAGTGGAGATACCCACTCGGCACCTCCTTGAGAAAAGACAAAGTGTGCGTTTCCCTGGGTGTACAGGATAGCTTTGGCTGAGACAAGCCCTCTTTAAGCTGTGGTCTTCTCATTGTGTAATGGGATCAATATTTTATAATACTTGTCAATTTCGTAATGTGATTGAAAGGACCAGGTATGATCAGCTGGACTCTTGGAAATTTCTTTTCTGCATTTCAGATTTATAATTTTAAGTTACGTATTTAAGTACAATGTTTATTAGCAGTTTTGAAGACCATGACACATAAGTGACTTGTCGGTTTTCTGGGGTGCAATTTGGAATCCCATGCATGGTGAGACGACCCAAGGACATCTAATAACAATTGAATGAGTTTAATTTTCTTCAGGCATCCACATCACAATCTAACTTTATAATCCTCTGCTCTTTGAGTCATAATTCTTATGAAGTCGTAAAAACAACAACAACAAAAATACAATTGACAACAAAACGTCTTAAAACTACTTCTTTGGGAGGGATGGCGCCGAGTGAAGTGGCATTAGGGACGGTGGGGAAGCACTAGGGGAAGAGCAGTATGCCAAAAGCAAGATATTGAAATGAAAAATGATGTCAAAAAGGCTTTTATCTGGTGGTATGTAGACAAATAGAGTGAACATGTGATTCATAAGCACTATTGCCCAAATATCGTTATTTGCAATTTAGAGGTTTGCATATGTCTAGCCAATAGATCCTCTCCCATGTCACCTTCAATGGATAGAAAGTAGCTGCCTGGGGGAGATTTGTGGGAAGAATGCTGTGATCCAGAAGTGATTTCTGTTAAGGGTGCAGGAGGAAGAACCGACCACATGCATGCCTCATGTTCTCTTTCTCATCTACGGTGATGGACGGTTGTAATGGCTGTGGATACACACTAGAAATTGTAAGGAGCTATCATTTTTAGCCCTTTCCTCCTTCGTGACCCTGTGAGTTATGCAGGGCATGGGGCCTAATATTCATTAACATCAATAATAAAATCTTTATTTAGAGATAAAAAATTTTTAAATGAATTCCAGATGTTTTGACTCTATCAAGCGAGGTCACCTAGGAATCCTACATGATGGAGTAAGTAGGCCATCAAACACATGCCCCAAGAATAGGATCGAAAACTCTTCCATATTGTGACCCTTTCACTCATTTGATACTAGTTAACAAGCAGATCATCAGGCCCATTTTATGCTCCCCATTCATCATCCCAACTGCTTTAACTATTAAATTTGCAGGAAGCACAACGGTGGAATAACTGTGCTAACATAATCCCTTTCTGGTCTCTGCTTGGGCAGAGCTATCATGGGAGAAAAGGCAAGGTTTTTTTTTGATTTTTTAATATCCTACTGAGCTGCAAATGAATAGTATTCCCACTCTTCCACTGGGGGATATTTAACAGGCATGTGCATTCTGCAGTGGGAGATTGTTTTCTTTGCACATCCAATGTGAATACTTGCTGCTGTTCACAGCTTTGCCTGTGTGGCCCCTCATCCTCCCTAGGTGTCCACCGTCTTCTGGCATCTTTTTCAATGAGTTCACAGGCATCCTAGGCTTTGCTGAGCTCTGTGTGTGGACTGGCATCTAAGTGCCTGCAGCCTCTGATGGCATTTGCTTGTATAGGATCTTGGAAGAGAGAGAATATCTCCAATATCTCTCCCATGTTTAATTATTCTCTCTCCTGAAAGACCAGGGTCTTTTTATTTCTCTTCCTTGTCATCACAGTAAGAGAATGTTCTGATAAAGTAATACACCCTAAAGTGTCACGGACTTAAATTCCTCCCCCTTTTCTGAGGTATTTGGACTGCAGCATGGAGTGGTCTTGAGAGTAAGCAGCCCTTGAAGAAGTCGGCAAATGGAGTAGAAATTCTAGATCAGCCTACTTTTGGGAGGACAGCGAAGGGGTTGCTCTTCTGAGCTGTTGTGAGTCTGGTTGCAGGCTGATGAGTGACTGGGACAGTCAGGAGGGGCTCCAGGTCTCTACTGCATTCGCCTAAGGTCAACCGACTAATTGTTGATTTGTAGGATGGTTATGCCAGCACCTTCTTTTCTGCTTTTCTGAAAGGCCATGTGTGAGGTTGGGAAGAACAGAAAAGCAAAGCATGTCCCTCCTGGTGTGTGTAGACAGGAGAGCCTAAGGAAATGTCTTTTAAAGGAGGAAGGGATGCTATGGAAAAAAAGAACAAACAGAAAGTCCTTTTGTTGAAGTCTTTCCTTTCGAATCTTTCATTGTTCTTTTTTTCCCAGCTTCTCTTTATATGCATCTGCTCTTTTATATGTAGCCTACACATATTACATGTGAATTTATATAATCATCCTTTTTCTCTTAACATTCGCCTAAACATATTACATGTGAATTTATATAATCAGCCTTTTTCTCTTAACATTCTATTATAACAATTTTTATGTTATTAGAATAACTCTTTATAACCATTATTTTTGCCTATGCAGCACTTTATTGTGTAAAGATACATACGTTTTACTGTCTTTTATTTTTATTGGACATTGAAAATTTTCACAATTTTCATTATCAGAAATATCAGTTTCATTACTGTTTTATGCATATTTCTTTAATACCTAGAATTGTTTTCTCAGACCAGTGTCCTAGGTAGCCCAGATTAAAACTTGATTGTGTTTTTCCCCATGTCTCAGCAGAGTGTCAAGTTTAAACGGTATGACCCAAATTCAACACCAAAAGCCTTTCAGAGCAATGTAGATTTTAACAATCATTTTTTGAAAGGGGTGGCACAGAAGCATTACATTGTACACAACACACAGCAAGTGTTCCTAACACTTCTTTGTCCATATCTGTGTCCCCAAAGTCCTGATCATCACAGTAGTTCATTTCTCCTTTTCCTTCTCTTACCATGTGCTCTCAGTCAGAGGTTTATTGTCTGCTGTGCATCCCCTTCCAGAGCCCTCTGCCCGACACCCACACCCTCCTCCCCAATATTATAGCTTTTCTTGTGTAGTAGGATCTACCCCCTCTCTTTACCTCTTCATCTATCAGTGCTACCCAACCCTCAGCAAATCACTGTAATATGTCTTAGATGTACTCACGTAGCCCTTACAACATTGAGGAGGGGGAATTTGTATTGTTAAGGTTTAATATTTTTGGTTTAATCACCACTAGAAGGGGAATAGGTACATCAAAATGTACATTTTGAGTATCTTTAATACCTATGATAAAAAATATTAACAAAGTTGTGTGCTAATATATATTCCCACATAGAGCATATGACAGTATCGGTCTATTTGTAATGGATATTTACTTCCTCCTTGTGGTGGGCAGCCTCTAAGGTGGCCCCTGATGAGCTGAGTCTTCTGGAGACCATGCCATTGTGTAGTCCCCTCCCTTTGAGTTTGGGCTTAATTTAGTGACTTGCTTCTAGTGAATAGAAGCTTCTAGTGAATGTAGCACCGGAGATGAGATGTCACGTCACAGATTTAGTTACAAGGGGACGATGGTTTTCTTCTTAGGTTTGCTCTCTTGTTTGCTTGGTCAAAGCAAACTCTCATGTGGTGAGCTTCCCTATGGAGAGGTCCATGTGGCAAGGCATTGAGGGGGGTCTCCAGCCAATAGTAAGTGAGGAACCAAGGCCCAATCCTGCCAACAATCATGAGTAATCTTGGAAGCAGATCTTTCTCTAGTCAAGCCTTCAGATGAGATGGAAGCCCTGGACAGCACAGCCCTTGTGAGAGACTTTGAGACAGAGGCAACAACGAAGTCATGTCCAGATTCCTACCCATACAAGCAGTGAGGCAATAAACATTTGTTGTTTTGAGCTGCTAAGTTTGATGGTAACTTGTCACCCAGAAATAGATAACAAGTACACTTCTCCATGGCCATTATTTTTTGCTTGTTTATATTTTGAACATAAAGTAACTGCTTCTGTCTTGGACCACTTCCTCCATTTTCTCTTCATTGATATCGACCCCAGATGGTGTATTTTGCTAATTGTTTGGGTCTGCTTTTACAGTAGGGAAATATCATGATGTCCTGATATTCCTGGCCTCCTGATGCTCAGGGCTCTATGGAGTTTGATGGTTGAGTAACCGACCTCAGATCCTTACCCTTAGATTGATTGAAGCTCATTTAATATAATGAGGTTGCCTGGTCTTGTTCTGTTCTGGTCTATTCTATTCTGATCTATTCTATTCCCATCCTACATTTGATGGCAGGATTGATTGCATTTTCTGAGAATATTGTTGATTCTGAATATGCGTGCCTGTCTGTGTTTGTGTATACACATGTGTGTAGACACACATTAGCCAAGTGTGTACTTGCCAATTTAGAGGAGTGCTAATTTCACTCAAGGTACAAAAATCCTTTGTGTCTGGGTCTTAGACTTACTCATCTCAGCCTGGTAGCAGCTGTGGGTGTGGAGGACATAGGACAGAGGTGCAGGAGGTGAAAATGGGGGATGATTATTTTGAGATAAAGTGACTGGTATGAACTCTTTTCCACATTTACCTCAATTTAAACTCTGTAGATCTCACATTTTCATGAATGCATTCTATGTTTTGCTGCAAAATTGGGCTCCATCTATTCAACCAGGAACTCATTTAGAATCTAGACTCGGGTTTCTGAAGAACCACGTGCCGAGTCATCCTTAGGCTGTTAATGCATTATCTACGACAGAGACAGAGTTAAGGAACAGGCAGAATGGCTTGAGATTGCTTCCTGGAAAATCAAGGCCTTTTCAAACAAAGTTAACATTATGGGATGTAATTCTGAGGCTGCTCTAAATATGCATGTAAAATTTTGCAAACACAGTCATTTGCAATCTCAAATAATGGGATTTAGGCATCGACCTGATATAAGGGATCAGATTTAGAGGCCCTTTGCAAACCAGGGTATGCCACAAATAATATTTAATTCAGCTCTCCCTTACATTTTTAAAATGGTGAAGCAATTTAAAAATACATTACATTCAAAATAATGCATGCAAGGTCAAAAGGGTCGAGATGTAAAATCTCAGCTTGCAAGCAGAAAACAGTTTCTATTTGCAGGTGGGGGCTGCCCATGCTGTATGTCTGGTTGCATCTTGGCCTTGGAAGAACTATCGTAGTGCTAAAAGCAAAATGCAGTGCTCAGAATTTACTCAGGGCCCTCTGCTAGTGCACTGAAGAAGACAGAATCCTCACATCCTTGGTTGAAATCAAGGTACACTGGACTCATGTGATAATTATGCTTAGCACATGTGACTTCTGTGAGGGAGGGGAAATAAGGAACCATATGTAGCTATGTACATAATGACTCCTTTGCTATGGAGAGAAGATGTTATATTTGATCCTGCCATGGGAAATCTGAAAAGATTTGTGTGTGTTAAACACAGGGTCAAAGATAGCCAATTCCACTCACTTAATCCAATATAACAAAAATCCCAAGATGGAAATAAAAACACATTCCTATCTCTTTCCCTAGCTTTTTGACTCCTATCTCCAGAATTAAAGACACATGGCTTCCAAATGCTTATTCCACTCAGATGATTATGAAGGATGTGAGAAATAGTCATTCAGCTCAGAGACAGTGGAATCTCATTGATATAAGTTTTCAGAGGGGAGCAAATGTGACTATTTTTACAGTGGGTAAGATTCCATCTAGGTACTGCTCTTTGAGGATGGGGTTAGGAGAGACCTCACATGGAGTAGCAAGTCTTACTGCCATAGTCTTTCTGAAACTCAGATTGCTCATTCAGGGCTGGCTGTTACATGAAGAAGTGGGGAGAGTGAGTGTATTGATAGTAACGAGTTACTCAGCAGCCTTATAACTAGGGAATAGGAGAAGTGGAGGGCCAGGGAGGTGTCTAAAGAGAGAAGAAAGCCAAGGATATGAGCTGATCAGCACAAGGAGAAAGCACCAAAATGACGGCTGGGAGGCTGTTCAAAATGTCGGTTGGATACAGGGTAGCAAGCAGGAGGAGTCATCTTTCTCCCTGAGGAAATCTAAGAGTGTTCTAATCCAGCTTGGGCTGGGTGTGTGTTAGTATGATTGGGCTGCCCTAACAAAAGACCATGGACCAGTGGCTTAAACAACACAAATTTATTTTCTCACTCTTTTGGAAGCTGGAAATCTGAGATAAGGGTGCCAACATGGCTGGTTTCTGGTGAAAGCTCTCTTCCTGGCTTATCGACAGCCACCTTATTGCTATGTCCTTAAATGGTGGAGAAGAAGAGAAAGCAAGCTTCCTGGGATCTCTTTTTAGAAGGACATTAACCTGATCATGAGGGGCCCATTCTCACGACCCCATCTAAACCTCTTTATCACCCAAAGGTCCTATCTCCATTACCACCACATTGGGGGTTAGGGCTTGAACATATGAATTTGGTGGTATTGGAGGTGGGAGGTGTTTGAGTCCATAGAAGGATAGAAAGCATGAAAGAGTTTGAGAAAGAATACAAACTTTTTAGAGAGCTCACCGACAGGAGCTCTGTGGCAGAAATCGCTAAGGCTGGTGGGAAAAAATGAAGAGGCAATGCCAAAACTGCAAAGCTCATGTTCAAAGGAAATGGACGCACTTTGACTACCTTTTATAATTGTAGACACACTACAAGCTTATTGTAGACATTTAAGAAAACACAGGAAAATACAAAGAAAATAATTACCAATAATTTCACTGCCTAGAGAACACCACTTAAAAAACTCAAGTAGTTTTTCATAGACTTTTCCTCTACTATAATATAGTATAATTGTAAATATGTATTTAAATTTTTACCACAATTGAAATCGTGCTGTGAATAAAATTTTGTCCTTTTTAAAAAGGAACTTGAAAATTTTCCTATACCATCCTCTACACTTTCTAAGCATGATTTAAAACTTGCATTCGTTGCATTGTGTTCTAATTGGTGGATATGTACTAATAGGATCTTTTATCATTTAACATTGATCTTGCTTCTAATCTTCTACTATTGAAGAAGGCATTGGAATGTTGTTTTGAAAACCTTTCCGTAATTATTTGCTCAAGGTCTGATTATTATCATTTTAAGGATAGACTACAAACAATATATATAAATATTGTCATGCCAAATTGTTCTCCAGAAAGTTTATACTCCTTTCCACTTCACCTAGTAAAATACCACTTCACTACACATCATAAAAATTTAATTTAAAAAGTAATCTAAATTAATATGCAAAAATGGATCTGCCTTGTTTTAATTTGCGTTTCTTATCAGACCGGTGAGTTTAGACATGTTTTCATATATTTATTAGCCATTGTATTTCTTTTATGTGACCATCTGTTTTTCTTCTTTATTATCAGTTTGTTATATGGTCTCTCATTTTGTTTCAGCATTGTTCCCACTTTGTTCTTTGGGCTTTAATTACGTTATGATTTTAACATACTTTTTAGTTTAAAAAATTGATCAAATATTTTTACTTTTCTTATTATAATGTCTTCCATTATTTTATGTTCAGAGAGTACTCTTAGCTTCTGATTATATAAATATTATCTGAAGTTTTCTGATTTGTAACAATGCTTTATTAAATTTATAATACACGCAATGTATACTTATGTATATGTTATATATATTAGATAACATATCAGATGAAAACATGCTGAACTTTCTCCTACATTATGCTTCAGAAATCTCACAATAATATTTCATCCTGTAACTATATCATGATTTAATCAGTTTAATAATTTTATCCATACTGATAGATATTTTTAGAACTTACCGGTATAAGATTTCCATGTTTTTAAGTAAAATAAAACCCAATGAACATGTCCCCACTTAATTATGTGCTCATATTTCTGTTTCCTCTCATAGTTTCCTGCAGGGGAAACTGGTCATAAGTTAGGTACCCTTGAGGGTGGTGACATTTATCAGCTTTTATGCTGATGGATTAATCAGTCCTCTGTGCCCTCAGCTGGACTTCACAGTGTTTAATTATTGTTTATAACACAACCCAGTACCCGGCTGGGCCAATCTCCTTTCCTGAAAAACATTAAAAAATAAAACTGAAATAAACACCATGTTCTTTTTCAAAATATTCTTGGCTTATCATACTCATGTATTTATCCAAATGATCTTGGAATCACTTTGTCATGTTCCAAAACCTCCCAATTACTGCACCCAATAAAGCAACTAATTAGACTATTGATTAGAATTGCAGCAAAGCTATACATTTATTTGTAGAGAACTGAATCTTTTTCAATATCCAGTTTCCATTTTTGACCATATGGTTTGGCTTTCCTTTGGTTCCATTTCTGTGTGTTCCTCAGTAAAGTTGTATAGTTTTCTTCATATCAGTCTTACATGGTTTTAGTTAATATTATTTTTAGGAATTTTTACCTTTGGTGCTATTTTAAGTAAAGATATTTTACACACAGCATCTCTCTTTAGACTGGCATGACTGAACTAGGTAACCATGAGGTGTATCTATAATTTGCCTACATACATACATAGTTGGTACCCTAAGATTTTTTATACTATAAAGAAAATGTGTGTGTGTGTGTGTGTGTGTGTGTGTGTGTGTGTGTGTTTAATTTTAAGTGTCGGCAGAGTGTGATATAACTAGGGATTCATTCCTATGGGAGTTTAGGGATCTAAATAAGAGGCGTGCTCTCTCCTTCATAGCTGTGTAAACTTGGGCAATTGTATTGATCTCTGTGCCTGATGCTCCCCTGGTTAGAAAGGACACCAGCTGCTCTACCCTGCCATTGCCTCCTGGCTGAATGTCAGTTTTCTCAGCTTGACACATAGTAAATACTTAATAAATATTAGCTATAAAATAATTATAAAACAACTTATGAGAGGATAATTGGAAGTGATGACCATCCTCATTAATTTGGTGGCAAATAGCACTTCGCATCTCTTTGAAACAAAGCAAGGTTGAGTATGTCTGAATATTTTTTCCCCACAATCAAATCCCATTGCTTGAGGGTCAGTGTTTATATTTGTGATCTCTTTTACCAGCCAGCAACATATGCCTTATTATTATACTTGTTACATTCATTTTTTTGGAGAAAATTATTTCTGGTTTGATATTACTAAAATTCATAAGAACATACCCTAAGTAATATTGTGCAGTATCAGTACATGTGTGCTTTAGCAGATGTGATGCAAATATTGAGACCAGTTCATACAGATTGCTGAGGGACCGTGGCCAGAAATGGGAAACACCAAACGAATGTTAGAGGAAGTGTTATAATTGCTCAGAGAATGAAGGGCTCAGGTTAGCCAGGTATGCCCACCAAAGGCTTCTTGGAGGAGAATTAAAGAATCTTTAAAAGGGGATTGAATTGGCAAGTAAGAAAGGTGAAGAGGTTTTCCAGGGAAGGGAGAATAATTGGGAAAAAGTCTAGGTCATGGTATGTTTGCAGAGCAGTTAGTAGGTCTGCTAGAATGGGGTTCTCAACTTCAGCATTTTTGACGTGTTTTTGACTGGATAATTATCTTGTGCATTGTACAAGATTAGCTGGATCACTGGTCTTTGCACCGTAAATGTCCATAGCCCCACTTTAGTTGTGAAAATGTCTCCAGATATTGCCAAATGTTCTCTGAGGGGCAAAATAGCCTCCCACCCTCCCCACCCTGCTGCTGAGAACTACTGTGCTGGAAAACCACAATGCTGAAAAATTGCATTGAGAGACAGTGAGAAATAAAACTAGGGCCATAGACTAGATTGTGAAGGGGGTTCTCAAATACCAGGTAAGTGGTTCAGACTTGTCTGTCTGGGTCGTGGAGGGCATTCATCTTTTGTGCAAAGAAATTACATGACATTCATGTTATATGAAGATTTATTGACATTTGGTGCTTTCCTTGAGGTGCTCAAGTGTATTTCTGTGAACCTTTCTGTCAATAGATAAACTACTGATTTTTCTCATGACAGATGCAAATCTTTTAAAGCAGCCTGATTCCAAGTTCCATTCTCCAGTGAAAAAATTATGGAACTCTAGACTTCTTAAAAGTATATACATAATATATGTTTTTAAAAACAGTGCATTTTTGTTTATACTTTAATTGATATAACATTCTAGAATTTTAATAAACTAAGGATTTAATCATTTCAACACAGCACCATTTATGTTTCTTGCCCTTTTCTAATTTGTGTATACCTGAAAGTATTTCCTCACAAAATTATAGTTATATTATGTTCCTATTTTATGTCTTTTTTGTTTCACTTACACCTAGCCTAAATAATTTTCTGTACATGTGCATAAAGATCATTTAGATAGTGGAAGAATATTCCACTGCATTGATACACTCTCATTTATACTAAAGAATTCTGAAAAAGTTTGAGTCGGAAGCACCCTGAAAGATGATCCGGTCTAGTGGTTTCTCCAGTCGTGCCCTTAGAAGTTCTGTGGGGGTTCTGATAAGTGACCCCTGGGCCTACCTGCTACATTGAGAAGACTGTGGGGTGCTTAGTGATCAGGCCCTCCCATTTTTGCTTCATCCAGAACTACAAAGCCTCTTAATTAGTTTTATATATTAGACTTCTTCAGAATATTACTTTTGAAGATAGAAGAGCATTTATTGAAGAAACAAAGAAAAATGTTTACAAAATCATTGATCTAGACTGGTTTTTTTTTGGTGTTTTTTTTTTTAGTTTATACAAGCCGCCTACTGGTATAACAGTCTTCAGATTATCATTCCTCAATGCTTGCACCACCCTGAAATGTTCAACTTCATAGTGTAGACAATGCTGGAATGGTTAGTCTGCCAAACTACCAAAGCCCATTGTGTTAGTAAGGATGGGTTCCATGGGCTCATCTAGTTTTGGTGAGAAGATCACTATCTACACTCACATGAACATGATTTTGGCAATTTAAGTGCTAATTCCTGGAACGACGTGTGAGAGAGAATACAAGGCTACGGTGATTGGGTTGCAAGAAATGGACCTTTTATTTTCTTGGTGGCAAATGGCACTGAGGAGCAGTTAATCATACCTTAGCTTGTTTTGTTCTCAAAGGGATGCCTACAACAGGAGATTTCCTTAGAAAGTTAGGTTTTTTTCAGCTGTCATCAGCATGTTGCTTTTCAAAGGCAGCAGTTTGCCTCCCACGTACGTGTTTTGTGTAGGTCTGAATCTAGCAACTGGCATATGCTACCACCTTGATCCCCTTTGGTTACAAATACAATAAGGGACAAAATTCTGATTCAAGAATCCATGGTGCTTCTCCTCAAATCCGCCCAAATCAGGACACATCCTTCTCCTTTAGTCGTCTCCCTCATGTCTGCTCTTTGGAAAGGCAGCCTGGATGATGGATTAGGGACATGCCCCACCCCTTCTTATCTCCCCGCTGGCCAGCTGTGTCATATTCAGACATTTTCCAGCCTGTTTCCTAGCAGCGTGGAAGAGAAACTGTCAAGTAATTTGGCCAGAACTGTGCACAACGGAGGCCGAGAGAGAACCCCTGGGGATCCGTGATCTGCCCACTCAGCATTTCCAATGAATTTAAGGAGAATGAACCTTTAAAAGGTCAAACCCTGGAACCAGTCTGACCTATAAAAGGCACCAAAGTATGCAATAATTGCCAACAACCCAGGCCAAAAACACTGGGGTGTTTAAAACGGGATGGCTGTGCATTTGTCCCAGTGATGCATGGGAGGGAGGGGTCCAAGGTTCTGCTTCATACATTACATTTAGCATTATTGTCCCCATTTAACAAGTGTCGTTATAAGGAGTGACAATGAACTAGAACAAATGGAGTTGGGTTTTATGACTGTTTTCTACTTTTGTGGAAGAAGGATATTTGGGACATGAATTGACATAATTGGGGAATCATGGCTTCCTTCTCTTTTCCTTCATCATGCTTTTTTTGTTTGTTTGTTTTTTGTTAATGTGAAATTTGTTAGGATTTTTTCCAGAGCTAAGAGAAATTCAATAAATGAGGTAGAGAAAATCTGTGACCTTGAGGTGTAGTGGAAAGAGAGATTAAATGGGAGTCAGGGCTTCTGGGTGCTAATTCTACTACTGCCACTGGAATAGTAGCCAGGCATTGGGGTTTCCCTGGCTTTCTAGGCATTCATCTGTAGAATTCAAAGGGCTGACTACAAGGTGTTGGAGGTTTGGTCCAATGATTTCATCCCGAGTCTGTGATCCCCTTGCAGCCTAGATGTTAACCTCCAGCACTGGGTGTTGGCAGGAGAGGACATCCTGCTCCCTCTTCTGATGGGGAGGATTTTGTTTCTCAGATTATGGTTAAGGGAGAACCTGTACTGGATTGACTTAAGGTGCTTGTTAAAAATGCAGATTCTTGATCTGAATCTCTAGACTTGGTCTCAGGAAGTTCTATTTTAACACTCTTTCCTGGCAATTCCTTTGTACATTAGGTTTTAGAAAGCAGAGGAGGTGGATGGGCAGTGGTTTGAAAACCAGGAAAGCAATTTGTTGAGGTACCAGGTATTATGTTTGGTAGAGCATACAGCCTGGGACCCCTTACAAAAACCCTCCCCTTTCTTTGCATTATTTGACTTCCATAGTTAAAGAGTAATTGCAACCAATGAAACATTGCCACCTCCAGGTATCTTTTTAAAATGCACACAATCCATGCTAAATGAGATAATATGTTTAAGTGTGCATTGGAAGTTGCAAGGTGTTACTAAAATGTTTTGTAACTGTAAAATGTTGTATAGAGGTTAGTTATTTATTATGAAATCAGTGCCTCTAGTTTTTATTAGCACTGTGGCCTGAATGAAGTTACTGATTTTGTCTATGTTCCTATAGATCAGCGGTTCTCGACCTTTCACAGAGGTTGCCTAAGACCATCGGAAAACACAGATTTTCGATGGTCTTAGGAACTGAGACACTGCTCCTCTATCCGTCTCCAGGCCCACATGCAGATACGCCCACATACGACTACCCGGCGACCCCTGTGAAAGGGTCGTTAGACCCCCAAAGGGCTCGCGACCCACAGGTTGAGAACCGCTGCTGTAGATGTACTTACTAAGGAATTCCATTCAAGGGATGGCTTTGAGTCCCTACTCTTAAATAATAGAATTATACATTTAAACTCATTGCCAGGTAACTTTGTGCTGCCTTTCGACTGCATGCAGCAGGTGCTTCCTTAACTCCTCGACTGAGGGCTCATGCACATGACTTGCTTTCTCCAGGTTTAGCCGATGTGACCCAAGCAAAAGCTTTTAAAATGCTTACCTGGTTGGGTGTGTTTCTGTTGCCTCTGCCATCTCACGGTAGCTGTGGCCCTTCATCCCAGACTCTGTAATGAACACGTGGGGCACGCCTGAGCCCACACTCAGTGAGGAGCCCAGCTCTTCCCAATTTCCAGCTTGGAGCAGACCTCCCATGGAGCCCAGCCTGCCTAGACTAGCCAATGCCCAGCTCGCCCTTAGATGTATGAGGAAAATAGTAACTATTGTTGGAAGCCACTGAATTTTGGGATGGCTTATTGTGCAGCAAAGCTAACTGATACAGTAGGACAAAGAAAAGATGAGACAGATGGATGCATGTCTGATGCGAAGGATAGCGGTGGACTGCCAGGAGAGAGGTACAACCTGGGGTAGAGGGACCAGGGGAGGTGGCATCGATCAAACCTTTATGGAGGAGGTAGCATCTGAGAGGAACCTTAAAGGATGTGTTCAGTTACAGCAGGCAGAGCTTATGCCTGTGTGTGCTTTGTCGGCCTTCCCGTGTGACCTAATAGTGGGCATTTCAGGCAGAGGAAGAAGCAGGAAGAGGGACACGAAAGCGGGAGCGCACAGGGTGTGCTCAGAAAATCGTGACTCCTTCAGGCCGTCGCAAAGTTCAAGTTCTGTGCTTGTGGCAGAAGAGATGCCGATAAGGCTGGAAAGAAGATTAAAGTGATAACTTAGAGGTTTTAAATGCCAGGTTGAGGAGTTTGCAGTTAACACAGTATCCCTTTGAAGGGTCTGCTCCGAGCCGGGTGTGCTCAGGACTGGCTTTTAGGAAGGTCATTCTCACAGTGGGATGGAGGGCAAATCATAGAAGGAGGAGCTGGAAACCAGGGGGGCTATTAAAAGGCTATTCCTGGGGGCAGTGAGTACCGGAAAGAGGAGACGGAACGCCAGGACATTCTAGGGGAAAATAATGTGCTTTGCAATTAAAAAAGAAAAAGAACATCTTGAAGAGTAGAAAATAAACCCAAATCCTTCTCCCATCCTAGAATGTTGTCTCCTGTCTTTACAGTGTCTGAAAACTCACATTCGACTTGGCAATAAATCAACAGGTTATAGTGACCACAAACTTATAGACTTTACAAATCCATTTTTTAATGAGTGTTCAAATTTAGCATGATATTTACACACTTCGTGGAAAGCCATGCTCTGGACTTAGGTATAATGTCCCCCAGTATAAAAAAGCACTGAAACAATGTTCCCTGAGAGGCTTTATGTGTGTTTGTTTGTTTCTTTGTTTGTGGGTGTGGGTAGTGGTTGTCGGCTATGTCCCCTTGGTAAGTAGACTCTGAAGTAGAGACTGTGTGCAGGGGGTTTCCTGGGAGCTCTCCGGAATAACACCCCCTTCCAGAGGTGAGGAGCTCAGAGCAGGCAGAGGAGAGGGTGGGCTGCGATGCCGTTGGAGCAGCTGATCCTGGGGGAGCTCTGTACCTGGATAGCCCTTTGGGGATGTCCAGCCGTGAGCTGAGGGTTTGGGCCTTTGTCCTCCACAATAACCAGTCATAAATGAAGGCTACCACGGGGGAGGGGCTGTGACCTTGGTGAGGGGCTGTCACCAGCCGTGGAAAATTCTGAGAGAGAGACTCAGCTGAGAGTCCTCAGACCCCCACACTTCCAACCCTGGGAGCGAATGCCTGACCAGAGTGGTCTGGATAGCGCGCCATTGTATCCACTACAGCGGGGACAGGGAGGTCTACTCCCAATTTTTGTCCTTGTTTCTAAGAGGGAGATACATTCTTAAAATAATAGCAGGAAATAACAATGCAATGATAAATAACATTGTACAATAAATAACAATGATAACAAGTTATTTATCAAGGGCTTATGCTATGTCAAGCAATGGGTTAGGCCCATCGCACCCATCATTGCCATTATCTTTTTAACGAGCGTGCAGTCAGAGCAATGCAGTGATCCAATGTGTGGGGCTGGCTGCAGACGGATCACGCGTCAACGTGGTTGTACTGCTTATTAAGCTGTGTGATCTTGGGCACCCCGGGCCTCAGATTCTTCACGTGACTAACACCAAGAGTCTGTCCCATAGGGTGGTGGCAAGTGTTATGTGAACTAGGGAATAGTGAGGCTGGTTTTTCCGAGTTCAAATTCGCCACTGTCAAGTTTAATTTTTGGTGTTTGTCGAAGGGTAGGCTAGAGAAGGTGCCACAATAGGGACCCTGCTCAGCGAGAGGGTGTTAGGGATTTTGTGTGTGAGAGAGTCCGGGCTAGAAGTGCAGTGAAAGAGAGCTCTGATAGCAGGTGGGTGCAAGAAGGCTGCCAAGCTCACAGTATTAAGCGCCTTTCCCCAGCAAGGGCTAACCTGGTCAGACAAAGAATAAAACCCTGGGGGTCAACACTTCATTCTTTTTTACTGAACACCTCCCTTGGTGGTTTGTCCAAGGAAGCTCTATGCTTTTTTAACTTTCCCCCATGCCGCGGAGCATGTCTATTTAGATGCTCCCATTCAAGCCCTCCACAGTGCCAGGCTCCATCAGACACTTTTTGATGGAAGGGTTGGTGTTTTAGGCTCAGTAATCGGCCCTGCTTATAAAAAGAGGCTCATCACTCCAGGTGTGATTGCTGGACTGGCAAGTGGGAGAGGCCAGAGAGAAACAGCAGCGGGGGGAGGTGACCATGGAGAAACTTACTGTTGTATGTCATTAATCACTAATTGCTGAATGATTTTATTATATGGCAGCCGTAAAATATCACTTGAGGTTTTACAGCCAGTTCTCGCTTTAAGAAAACAATTCCTTATGTCAAAATGACTATTAAATTAAGTGATTCCGTATTAAGCATCCTATGGACTCCGGATGATTTATGGGGCTGAGTAATGACTAAGAACCTTTTCCTTCCGGCTGCTCAGAGGATCACAGCAGCTATTTCTGGAACAGCCATGGACTTTGGGAACCCAGGAGAGACAAGTTGGTTTCCAAGAGGACCCCGGATGATTAGAGCTGGAAGAGAATCTTGATAAAACAGACCCAGAACCCTCATTTGAAAGATAAGGAAACTGAGGCCCAGAGAGGTAAAATGGTCTGCCTGGAATCACTCTGGGGACAATGGTACAGCTTTGTATCTATCGTGCTGCTGTTACTATTATAGTAATTACGGATTTTCCCCATTCCCAGCTGCTGTTATTGTCCCCATTTTGTAAATGAAGACTTAGCAAACTCTTTTGTAGGTTACCTGAAATCTCACCACTTCTAAGATGAGGCACAATGTCTTTTAATGACATCTGTTTGCATTTGTTGCCCTGGATTTGCTTTGTATTCTAGATGGTGCAGACCCAGAAAATGACCTGAAACTCCATTGTTTTGGCCTTGCAGTGTATTTCCACTGAAGAATTCATTCAGTTTCATGCTTGGAGCTCTGTGGGGTCACTGGGTATATACCAGCCACCATCCCTTCGTTCAGAGCATTTACAATCCAGCTGGGAGACCTGGTCATGTGGTGTCAGATGCCGGAGTATTCATTTACCTGCGTGATATGGATAATTTGTGCCTTAGGAAACCAAAGGGCAGTGTAGGTCTCGGGGGTGGTGACCTTGGAGCTAGTTTTCCAAGGTGAGACCTAGCAAAGCCGGAAGAAGGGGGGTGGGCCATTTTACCAGAGTAGCAGCAGGAGCCCGAGGTTCAGAGAGAGTCAGTGTGATGTTTGGAGGTGCTGAGGCTCTGGGACTTTCTGAAGCATGCTGGGTCATCTTGGGCAGGTGGGATGTGATTTCATTTTGAAGGACTTAAATCCCAGGCAGAGGAGCTGAAACACCTGGAGCTCATAGTGCCTTACTGTTTATTTTTGCTGACTTTTCTTATTGACTGATCATATGTACTTATCTCTCTCCCCAACTAGATTAGCAGAAATCCTGCCAGATTAGCCCTCAGTACATTGCCTCACCTGGTGTTAGATATATGAACAACTACAGGGAGGAAAGAAAGGACAGAAAGTGGGAGGGGGGGAGGAAGGGAGAAAAGGAAGGAACGAAAAGAGGAGGGAGGAACTGTCTGTCCTCCCTGCTGTATTGATGAAGGACCACAGGAAATACACCTGGAGAAGTTGCTAGGCATGAGAAGCTGAACTGCCCTGAAGGAAACAGCAAGTCAGCTAGTCCTATAGCCTGTGGAGTCAGGCTCAGCTCTGCAGCAGTCCCGATGTCCTCATAATGGCAGCTCGGGGCATGCTGCTAGCTCCCCTAGTTCCTGCAGGTGGCCCCAGAGTGCAACCCTAGCATTAGGTCTCCACTTATTAGTTAATTCTTCCAACAAACATCTGTTGAACACCTACGAGGAGCCAGGTACGATAGTAGGCACCGGGACATAAAACAGACATGGTCTCTGCCCCCTCAGCACTTACAATCCAGTAGGGAAAACAGACAGTGATCAAATAATCAGACAATTAAAGATGTAATCGCTAACTGTGATAAAAGCAATAAAGGGCAATTAAAGGTTGCCATGTGAGTGTAAAACCGGGAGACCCTGCATAGTCTAGGAGACTTAAAGGCCTTCCTTGATAGTATATATATAGCAAGGAACCTAACCTGGTCGGATATACATATGCATTTAACAAAGTGCATTTAACAAAATATATATTTTTATATGTAGGGTGCAGGTAACGAGGAGTCTTCGTGTGTGGGGTCTGCCTTATTCTGTACATGTGTGAGTCTGAGGAGGTTCGGCAAGTTGTGGATGGCATCAGTAGTCCTTGCTCTACCCTGACCCTCCTGCTAAGAAACTGTATGCTTGTGGTTAATTGCTTCCTCCCTGTGGACTTCAGCTTCCTTAACTGAACAACGAGTGTTTGTATCAGCATCGTGGTTCCGCAAAATATGGTCCAGGGACAAATGCTGGTCCACAAACCGCTACTGGTCCATGAAGAAGTAAGTATAGATAAGCATATCCATTGAGAGTCTTTGGAAACTTGGATAGCCGTTTGACATGTCATGGTATTTTTATTGCATTTACAAAAACACCATCCTGTAATTCTTAGGGAAAATATACTCATCCCAGGTGGTTTGAAAACCCACTATGCAAGGTGACCTCTGAGAGCCCTTCCAGCACTAGGAGCTTTTGACTCTATGTGGATGGGGTAGAAACTTCTAGATCAGTGTTTAAAAACTACCCACAGTGAGAGCTAGAGCCTGGACTTGAGCAATTATGAGTGAGAAAATGTTATTCTAGCAAGGACTCTTCTTCAGCTTGGGTCTCTGAGACATTAGCCAGGTCAACTCCAGGGCACTGATCGAACACAGATGTCGTGATATCCTTGGAGTCAGACGTTGGTATTCTAAGAAGACAGTCACGACATTTTCTTCCTGGCAATGCACCTGATCTCCAGGTCAAAGCCGAACACACCAGACCTCGCTCAGGGCATCTTCATAAAATAGGTTAGAAGAACAAAGAAAGAAAAATCCAATAAATTCAGGTGACCAAATATATATATATATATATATATATATATATATATATATATATTTGATGTTTGTTCTTTCTTAATCCATTTCACTCCCATCAAATTGCTCAAAAGCTTTGATTTATAAATGGAATTTAGGAAGTGAGCAGTGTGAAATATAAGCAATTTAAGCTTTGAAAAGTAACTCCCATGAAGCAGAGTAAAGGTACTTAAAGGATTTCTATTTCCCAAGACCCTGGAAACACAGTGAATTAGAGTGTCTCTGTTTAACTGCCATCATGGATGGTCCCCTGTGTAAACACAGTGCTTTATAAAAAGCTAATACTCAGAAAGGGTTTTCAGAAATTAATATTCATTCATGGGCTCATCCGGTGGAACAATTCACACTGACATTTTGTGGCCATGTTTCACGAAAAACCTTCATTAATACCAAGAAGCAGCCCCTCCCCCAGGCCCATCCTTGCTAAAATCTTTCTCTATGAACATAAGTTTCTTGGCTCTCCCTTCTTTAGTGTTCAAGGTTGGCGTATCTAGTCTAGACATGTGGTCTTACTAAGAAACAGTGGCCTTGAGGTAGAAATGGACATGAGGAGAAGGACCTGGGTTTCGAGGTTGAAAGAGCTGGAGATAAGTTAGGAACAGGCTGTGACTGCCACCTCATTGGCCACAAAAGGCTGTTTTTTTCCTTGTCAGAAGCAGAGCTGGTGTGGGGTTGTGAATTTGCCACATCACATTGGATCATTATATCTAGAGACCTCACAGGATGGTATCCTTGTCTGCCACATAGCGTATTTCCGTAACTGGCTCTCCTTGTGGTCCTTATGTGGGCTGATTCAAACCTCTACCACTCACCTTAGCTCCCTTCTCCCTTCCTTGCAGCAATCACTGAGCCTTCTGTCTCTCCAAATATATATATATATATATATATATATATATATATATATATATATATATATATACACACACACATACTACAACATGTAAATGTACCTTACTATTCCTTGCCCCTCCCCTCCCAAATTTTTCTCTCTTTCCCTGTATTTCTCTGCTGTTTTGGAAGACTAGATGTACCTTCTTAATGAACTTAAATCTCCATTTGCATTTAAAAATCTTGTCTCCTCCCATCTTTCAGGAGCTTTGTTTCATCACTTACTCTCTAGGTACAATGTCTTCAAACTATTCCCTTCCATTTAAAAAACATCATTAATTCTCTTCCACCCTGAAAAAGAAAGGAAAAAAGAAAACAAACCTGTCCTTTTTTCCACTCAGGTATTTTCCTCTTTGTCTCCCATTGTTCATTGCCAAGTTGTATGAAATTATTTATAATGAATATACTTTCTCACCTGCAGACCACCTTCAAACCCACTCAGTCTGGCTTCTGCACCACTACTCCCTGGATGGTGATCATCAAGCACCTCCTGGTGCCAAATCTCGTGCTCTCTTTTTGGTTCATTCCACCTGACTTCAGTAAATGTTCTCACTGTTGTCCACTTCTTCCCAGGGTCTTCGTCCTTATTTGACCACCGTGATTTTCTTCTGTTTTCCTTTCTGTCTCCCTGATCATTGCTGTGCTGAATCCTTCATTGACTCCTTCTGATTTGGGAAACCCATAGATGTCAATGTTTCCAGGCTGTTCTCATCATTGTCTTGTTTGCTTTAAAAAAGAAATCCATTTTTCCAGAAAAGCATACCCACTATCATCACTACTGCTAGCTCCTATACAGACCACCAAATCCTTCCCCCACTCTGCTCTCTCTGGAATTACAGACGTGCACTCCCCATGATCCACTAGACACCTCTTCCCCAATATCGCTCAGATGCTGCTGGATGGCTCTGCTGTGATCGTTCTCATGTACCTCGAAGCCCAAACTATCCATAACAGAACACATTGCCATTCCCCAGTACACAAAAGCTGCATCACCTCCTTCCCCCAACTTGCTTAAAATATTCCTCCTGATTGCTTAGGTTTTATCAGTTAAGAATATTGCCATCCGTCTACTTGCCTGACCCAGAGATCTCAAATCACCCTGGACTCCCTCCCTTCATCCCCACCCACTTGATCCCCGTGCCAAGTTGATGACACCAGCAAGGCCTCTTTCCCAACTACACCTTTTTGTTCCTAATGGTTCTTCCTGAAACTGGATTCTTGTCACCTTTTGCCTGGACCAATTTCCTCTCTGCATTCAATTTTGCCATCACTTGAGTCAATCCTTTATATTGTCTCGGAATTTGTCTAAAATGCAGACTAAATGATATTATCCTTTGGTTACAAACTGCTGTTGAAGTTGAGAGAGAACTATAAAAGAAGTTTAAATAAGCGTAATGACACACTGGTGAGTCATGATTACTTGTGAGGTGTGTCACAACATTTTCTTGGCCAATATAGCAAGGAACTGATGTTGATGAGTTATCTCTCCTCCATTTTTTTTTTTTTTGCTAAATTTGAGGCAATTCAAGGTTGTCAGTAAAATTATGTCATTCTTACATACATTCCTAAATGAACAGAAATCAATTGAATGATGGCTAATGTGTCCCCAGTCTCTTTTACTGCCATGGTAAGCTGCCTTTCTGGACGGGCCGTAAAGAGATGTAGTGAATGCAAATCATCGCTGTGCAGGATTTCACTGAAGATTATTGGAGATTTTTCTGAGAATCATGGTATGCCTGCCTGATTGTGTCTTATGTGGCCAGCATCCGCCATAGATTTTTCAGGGAATCAAGATTGAGAAAAACTAAATTAGAGATTAAATTCCAAACCCTTGAGCATGGTGTGGAGTGCCTTCTCACACCACATACCTGAAACATTTTTCCAAACTCACCATCATCTACTGATCTCATCTCCCCACTCACACCCTAGACCAAGGGTCGGCAAACTTTTGAGATGGAAGAGCTGCCAGGGGTCAGCAAACTGCGGCTTGTGAGCCAGTGTGGCTCTTTGGATATGTACATGTGGCTCTGAAGTAAAATCAAAAATGAAAATTAAACTAC
Source organism: Hipposideros armiger (assembly GCF_001890085.2). Lineage (NCBI taxonomy): Eukaryota > Metazoa > Chordata > Mammalia > Chiroptera > Hipposideridae > Hipposideros > Hipposideros armiger. Next base: position 6,433,199 of record NW_017731378.1, read on the forward strand.
TATAGTTTCATTCATAACATTTTTAAAGGCTATTATTCACATAATGGTGGTTATATAAAAATACATTTATGGTTCTCGAATAATTTTTAAATTGTTGTGAGGGTCAGGATTGGCTCTTCCAGGGGTCAGCAAACTTCTGAGATGGAACGTACCCAAAGAGCCGCATGTGGCTCGCGAGCCGCAGTTTGCCCACCCCTGCCCTAGACCATCACTGCTGCATATGGGCCATGAGATTGTTTATCTGCACGTCTTCAGTCATGCATCCCCTTTGCCAGGACGATAATGGCAGGGTGTGTAGTTCCGGGCAAAATACTTGATATCTTTTGAAGTTTTGCTGAAAGGTTATTTTACTTTTGCAACTGCCTGGACACTCACACACTTTTAGAGTTGTTAAGCATGTTTCCTGAAACAGGCATCTTGGCTCCTCCATTAGAAGCTCTAATGTTTGTGGCGCATTTTCTAAGCCTCAGTTTCTTCCTGAGCTTAGCGGTGATGATAATCAGGATGTCAACTTCACAGAGTTACTGCGGAGATTCTGTCAGATAATTAACCATGCCTGGGGGTTCCTCAGCCCTTCCATGCATTCAGATTGGTTAATATCTGCAACTCTATCAGACACTACATGGTAATGCCATGCTCGGCTGGGGTCAACCTCACTTTGCATTTCTCCAAAGCATCTAGACTGTGGAGTAAATTAATTTTCAGTGAGTTAGATATTGTCCCAAGGTAATTCTCTATGACACTTTCCAGCAGGGAGGCTTTGAAATGCCATTCCTCTCATAATTAATATGTTGTACTGCAATGCACCCATCGGCAGATGGATTTATCCTTTCACATTCGGACTTGACAGAGGTCGGCCATCCTCTCTCTCCATGTGTCTTTGTGCGCTCCTGGTAAGCTGGCCTCATTCCTTTTCTTTCCCACCCCCGCTCCTCCATCCTACCCTGCCTCCTAGTCTAGCTAGATCCTTAGCTCACTGGCTGAATGTAATTATGATAGCAGGCTGGAGTTTGGAGGCTTGGAAGGACTCCACTCTGTTTAAATTTCATTTCTGACTGGAGTCATTGAGCCATCACATTATCAAACATGCCACATTATTCCTTCCAAACAGTGGAGGACCTAGGAATTGGACTCTTCCCAACCTTCTCTCTATGCCTTAGACTCACTTCTGGTTTCAGTTCCGTTTAAAAATTTCTTGAAATGTTATTAGGATGGACAGGATGACCATGTATCACTATTGTCAGCAGCTTTGCCTTTCCTGCCATTGTTAGGCCTATTCCACAGATGAGGGAACTGAGGTTGAGAGTGATGAAGTAAGTAGTCCAAGTTCACACAACTTAAGTAGTAAGGGAGAGAGCCGGCATCCAACTGAGGGTTACTCCAAAGCTGCGTTAACCATGATTTTATACCACCTCTGGGTCAGATTGGTGTCTCCTTCAAGGATATTTTCAAGTTCAGCACCAAGGGAGGTTTCTGGATCAAATAGACCTGAATCAGTAATACCTGATATCTTCAGAGAAAAGAAGAAATCCAATGTCCTTTGTCTAAGAGCCACTTTCCAGCCTGTGATGAAGGAGCTTCGTATCATCTGTTTCAATGGAACCACTGTCCCCAGCCCTTTTGAGAACCCTACCCTGGAGGCAGACAGCTCAGATTTTCTCCACAAACCACAAGACCCTCCCTTGATAGTTAAGTAGGATGATCTCCATAAAGCTGACAAGATGTTTCCATGTTTGTTAAACAAGAACCATTTGTTTAGCTCAGGAGCATCTGCTGAATAAACAAGATATCTGATGTGCCATTTGCTCATTGGAAATTAACAAACCCTTGAAAAATGGCAATTTGTCAGGAGCTATATGAGGCAGAATTCATTCTCAGCAAGTGAACAAATTGAAACTTCCTTCCCAGACTTTCTAGAATCCCTCAGAGCCAGTTGTGCAGAAAAAGTTGTTAAAATTCTGCCATCATTAAGGAAAATATGCAGAAAATGATGGGGGAAGAGAAGCAATGTCCTGTTAGGGAAATTGAAAGGTCCTGGAGGTACCAGCTGTTCCCCTCCTGGGTTGCGTTTCCATTTGGAGGATGTAAGTCTCCTGGATGGGCGGCAACTTTTTCTCCTTCTGTGCTGGTTCCAGACATCATTTGGTAAAACTGTCATCAGGCAGCATTGTTCCGATATGTGGCTTCCCGTGGGGAGGGTCTAACTTACTACAGGAATAAAGGAGATAGGGAAAATAAAAGAAATGAAAAGGCTGCGACTTCTTTCAGGGAATGCAGCAGCTACTAGGGCACTGGCTAAAATGAAACCTGAGTGTAGCCTTGTTTTTCCCGTCAAGCACTAGAGCTTCATTGTGTCGGTCCATTTGGACTTAATCTTTTGAATGAGCACAGTGTGCTGGCCCCAGCATAATGGACAGTGAGTGACAGCCAACATTTCCTCAGTGCAGGTGCCTTGCTAAGTACATCCCTGGCATCATTTAGCTATATGCCCACTGACTCTGTTGTGACTCCCATCTAGAGATGAGGAAACCAAAGCTTAGAAAAAGGTAGAAATGGGGTGTAAACCCATGCAGTTTGAGAGCACGTTGACTTGAGTATGAAGGTGCATTGCTTTAGATAATCTTTGAAGATGCAAGGTCCCTGTGACCCTTGGTGTGAAGACAGAGGAGCAGGCTCTGAACCCATGAGCCCTACCCTGAGCAGAAGCATAACTGGATTAAGCAAGATCCTTCTGAGGTTTCTGGGAAGTACTGACTGGCTGGAGGTTGAAATGCAATTCTCTCTGGGTTGCAATTCTAAATCTATATTTAGAGGGGTGTTCAGGTGGGAGGGGCGATTGTGTGAGGCGAGTCCTCAGGCTTTGTATTAATATAAGTGGGTCTCTGTGGGCTCTAGTTAGAAGCAGAGGAATTAGCTGACTCTGGGCCCACAGCAACTTGCTGCCTCATTGCCTCACATTAGCCTTCTTAGCAATTGATCTAGTAAACTTTCGGAATCAGAGAAATTAAAGATGAAAAAGGGCCCATTAAGTGATGTTGCCCCAGCCCTGGACTAGGCAGAAAGACTCCCGGGAGAGGATTCCAGAGTGTCTGGTTCAGCCTAATTGTAATTGTCCCAGAGGGTGTCACTTCTTGCTCTTCCCTGAGCAGCACTTCTCTTGGAGGATGGATGCAGGTGTGAGCAACACCTCAGAGGATGCTGCTGCCCTGTGTCAGGTTGTGTATGCTCATCTTGGACTCAGTTTTCCAGAGCCTAGGATTTTTCATGCGCTGAGGCTATGGAAGAATCATTTTCTGAGGGCGGATTAAATATCTCTACCTATAACTAGGATCTGTCCTTTTTGTCTGTTTCTCCTCTTTGCCAGGAGGTAAAATTGGGGATGGGGCTCATGACAGTAGTGGAGAGTCAGAGGCTGACCATCCATTGGGAAGACCAGAAACACTAATGGCTAGCATGTGTTGAGTATTCTTAAGCCTATACTAGGCGTGTCATACTATTGTCTAGTTTCATTCTTGCAATAACCCCTTGAGGTAAGTTTAATTTTCACAACAACTGTTTGAGGTATGCATGTTCTTATTTCCTTTTCAGAGATGAAGATTCTGAAGCTCAGAGAGGTCAGATGCATGTGAAGGTCAATTAGCCGGTGGGCCGTGGGGCTGGGATTTGCACTGAGGTCTCTCTGAGTTGCAAAGTGCATGTTTTACCCCATTAGACTGTTGCTGCCTCTTAGTAAAATGTACTGAACAAGGTTGAAGTGAGAAGGAGGGAAAGGTGGGAAGGGACCAGTGCTGGCTTTGAATTGAAGATAGGTAGTTTTCATAGCAGTCAGGTTTAGTTTTCTAAATTGGGAAGCTTTGGGATTGTGCCCTGAGCTGTCTGTGCTGGTCCTGGGTATCCTGAGTACAGAGACCTTGGGGGTGTTTGCATGTCTTTGTGGACCTAGACTGCGATCCCTTCCAGGCCTAGGCAATGTGGGTATTTCATTCATGCATTTCCTGCTTAGAGAATGATGTTGGCCAGGAGGTGATCAGTGACTGGTTCACACATAGTGAGTGTAGTAAGTCCTTCACTTAACATTGTCGATAGGTTCTGTGACTTTTAGAGAAATGGCATATAACAAAACCGATTTTACTATAGGCTAATTGATATAAACAAGAGCAAAGTTCCTATGACATCTAATCAACATTATGACAAAACAACACTGAACAACATGACTTTTTTGAGGACCTGCTTTATACCTGGTTAACACTGATTTGCCCCGGGGCCCCTCCCAAGATGTCCTTGCTTGTTACTAAAGGAGTTCTTTTATTTATTCAATTATCTTCCCTTGGCTGCTGTTGGCTGAGGGCCTGGGCATATGTATGGGCTGCTGGTGGTTGATTTTAGATCCCAGAATATTATCCAGGAGGCAGAGGCATGAGGATGGGAAGTGTGAGCCCACTGGATGTAGAAATCAGAGAGAGAAGTATTGAAAGGGGAGATGGGGTCAGGGACAGGGATGGGGTCACCAGAAAAGCATTATCTATATCATGATTTGTCTCCAAGTTGTCCCTAAAGGATTTGTTTAAAGGAACAGGAATCCATACATTTTTATTTTCTCCCCCTCAGTGCCTTGTGTTTTCTGGCTGTAATTTGATCTGTGTGATATAACTCTCTGGGGACCATGAAGTAAAGGGAAGCTCTGTTGAGGTTAAGTTATGGAATCATTTGAATTCTCCCTATTTTCTTCTTTGCAAACTGAGAAATCATGGGCAAGTCACTTAAATTCTCAGGACCTTCATTTCTGCATTTCCAACTTGTGGGCAATGCATGCTTCACAGGTTACTTCTTAGAGAGAAGTGGTGTAAAGGACTAAGGTGCCTGGCACAGAGGAGCTAATGAACATGTGCTGGCTGTTTTCTTGCCTTCCTCCACCTTTCTCCATAGTGTATCACAGGATGTGCTCCAAGCTGAGTCCATCAGACCTGGTTTGAATCCAAGAGCTGCCATTGATTAAGTTTAGTGGCTTAGACAAGCCACGTATCCCCTCTGAGCCTACAGTCTTTTTTTTTTTAGTAAAATGCAGACATAAACTGCACATCCCTTATGGGAGTTTTGAATTATTTGTTCAACAGTATGATTGGCGCCAGCTTTGTGTTAGAAAGTGGAGTTACCCTGGTGGGCAAAGCAGGCAAGGCCCCTTCCTTCTAGAACCTTTCAATCTAGAGGAAGGGGCAAGCACCTTCTGATCTAGAGGGGGGGTCAGGCATTATTCAAATAATCATATGAATTATTATGAGTATTAAATAAGGTGACACACATAAAGCATTGTGTCACAGGGACCAACCTGTCATAAGAAAGCACACAAATACATTGTCCTTGGGGGACATGTTCTTCATTGGGGTCCCCTGTGATTATAACCCACTCCCTCACACACTTGCTTATTGTCTTCCACACCCATTTATACACATGAACTCACAAAGCCGATGCCCTTTTTCTAACTGCTCTTTTCAACCCCCGATAGGTCTGGGACAGCTGTGAGTAAGGCTTTCTCATGACATGGGCTGCCTGTGTACTCTGGGCAGCTCTGCCCACACTGGTATAATATACCAGAATGTCTGCCCCTACCAGTCCTGAGGCAAAGGCTAGGAAATTCTGTTTTTATTCTCTTCAGGGCTAAGATGCAATTAAAAATGTTACCACAGTAATTGGCAATATCTATTCACTTGATGAGAATTGCCAGAGGCAGCACATTTTTTCCCCTTCTGCACTTTATTAGTCTATAAATACACCTGGTCCCTTTCTCTTCCTTCTTTCGAACTTCCACAAAATATCCTCTCAAGCCTTCTCCTTAATGCCCTTTGCCTTTTTAAAATTAACTTTCTGAATTCCTCCAGCACTTCCAGTCGGTACCACATAATCTCGCATCTAATTACACTGTGGCCTCCTGGCTCATCCGAGAGGTAGCTGTGGAAAGCCCACAGCATGAGGGCTCGGGGCTCAGGGTCAGCAGAGCCTGGTGGGAGCCTCTGCTCTGCTTGATGGTCTTAAGTAACCTCTGCTTCCATAGTTTGAGCATCTGTGGAATGGGAACAATGATACATGCCTCCCAAGGTTAAGGCAATAAAATTAGACAGTGAGATGAAAGTACTGTGTAAACTGTCAGCGTGGCAGTTAATGCTCAGCAGCGCCCTCACCTGGCCATGACCTGCTTGCTCGTCCAGTCCCCAAGGAGGTGCAGGTATAGGCAGGTTCTGACAGCGTGGCATGTTCAGAGAAGCCCTCTCTAGCTGGGTGTGGGCCCTGCTGGGGGTGAGTGACACCTTGGGGACCGCACCAGCAGGAGGGTCCTCTGCCTTTTGGTGAATTCTATTGATTAGTGTAGTTCCTCCCTCAGAGAATGGAGCAGGGAGGAACCTGATGATTGGGGTGTAAGATCCGAATGGAGCAAAAGCTTACACGTCCCATCCTCCTCAGCTGGGGGGCTACCCGACACCACAGGCCAGAGACAGAGAGGATCGCTGGGAACCCTCTACCCCTTCCATTTGCAGAGGAAGAAACTTCCCAGAGGGGTCAACTATCACATTCAAAGCCAAAGTGCTGGTCAGTGAATAGACTTTGACCAGAATTGATGTCTTTGTCCTCAGTTCAGTTCAGCTCTCTTTCTACTACTTTCCAATGCAAGTGTTCCATAGACACTTTCTACATAATCAGTAGGTGATGACATGGATGTGCATGTGTGTCCATGTGTGTGCATCTATGTATGTGCGTGTGTATGTGTGTGCCCACCTGGATATGCTCCATAAGATGCCTACAACCTAGTGTGCACATTTGCTAAATGTGTGCACGTATCATTTCATTTCATCCACACCAGGACCAATGATGAAGTTGCGATTATGGAGAATTGGAGGTTTAGAGAGGTTAACTAACTTCTCCAAGGTCACACAGCTATGGGTGTAAAGCCAGGATTGGGGTCTAGGTTATATACCTCCAAAGCTCCTCTCTTTACCACTGGACTATAGAGGAGACAAATTGTCCTAAAAACACATTATGAGTTAAAAATAATACCCAATGTGACCAGTTGATCCCCAACAAGCACTAACTGTGTCATCCCAAGCTCCAGCTTGGGAAATGTGGGGTAATGATGATTTTGTTCACTTCTACTTGTTTTTGTTTAACTGGAATACGACACCCTTAGGAGATAGGTCTCTATACCTTTATGAACCTGTTTCTCTCAAATTAAGCCCTGCCCCACTTCACCAACTCCCCCACTATCTCTGGCCCCCTGATCCTAATCTCATCACCAGCCTCCAATGATATGCACTGGAAGCTCTTGGGAAATTCTTGCTTTGGGAGCCACAGGCCACACTGGTGGGCCACAGGACCAAGTACTCACACATCGTGAGCATTCAGTAAGTGCTCGTCAAGGAATTATTGGTCATATTCCTAGTAGAGCCGTTATTCAGTGTATTTAGGTAACACTTCATGTATTGTCACCATATTAACACAATCATGAAACACCAGTGGTCAGCTTTAAATTACTACTGCTGGCATGTAGCATGGTGTTGGCTCTGGTTCACTGAGATTCTCTAGTTGAGATGAATCTCCTTGTCTGTTGAGAGTGACCACTTGCTATGTATGCCTGGTCCTGAAAATATTTCATCTGATTGCTGGATTTGGTTCCACCATCTAGAACTTAGAAAGGTATGATATTAAATTAGACCATATAGTTTCTTTCTTTCTTTCTTTCTTTTTTTTTTTTTTTGTTAATATTGTTTCCCTGGTAGGAAATGGTATACTTATGACCCTGTATAAAGCTATGTCTTTTTATATATCTTAAAAAAAGTTACATGAAAAATAGTCTTCCATATGAGATGGTCTCTGATATTTGCTATTCTATTGCATTCCATTTTATTAAAAAGGGGGCTGAATCAATAAGTATATTTCATAACCCACTAATGGACCACAGCCCATAGTTTGAGTGACACTGATCTAATAGTCAATGGCCCTTTTAATTTGCTGGGAGAACCAGAGTGCTTGATGGGACAGTAGCTGATCCAGGAGTCATGAGAAGGCTCTGCATATACTGAGCAACTTTTGTGGGGAGGGTATTGGTAACAACTCTCTGGTTGCAAAAAACAGTAAATCACTTGAGCTAGCTTAGTTAGAGAGAGAGAGAATAATTAGGATTCACGAGAAGAAATGTGGTTAGACCTCAAAGGACTCCTTTCTGTCTCTTATCTCTGCTTCTTTCTTCTCTTTGGCAGTTAAAAGTGTCTAAGACAAGTTACTCCAAGTCTCATGCTACAGCTTCTCAAACCAGCCCTAAACAAATATCTTTGACACAGATTGGGTTGGGGTTCTAGTCCTGGTCTAATCCGCTATAGACAAGGGACAGGGCCATATAGACTGACACGGGCCTAGGGGTCTGCGGCTAGAAATCTGTGGATTTAGGAGAGCCAGCAGTTGACAGAGGTGGGGATTGTTTGTGATTTGGGAAGAAAGCTCCCAGAGTGCCCACTGGAGGAACCATGTTCATTTGAACTGGATGAGATCCTGAGTTTTTGCTGCCTTAGCATTTTTATAGAATGATCACATTTGTCAAGCAAATTACAGATGACTGTGTGTTTGACAGATCCAATATGGCTTTGAGGATAAATGGTGAAAATAGCAGCATAATAACATAAAATGAAGACTTTATTCACTTAATTGCCTAGAGATTAATTAAAGGAATGAAATCTGTTTTACCATATTTTGGAGCTGTTGTCAACATTTATCTCAAACATACTGCTGAGGTTATTATTGTTCTCACTTGTGTATTTATTCATGTACTTAGCAGATATTTAATAAATTTCAGGGCAAGGCACAGTGCTAGGCACTAGTGGAAAACATAATTAAATCATATCTAGAGCCTGTCTATAAGAATAGCACAACTCAAAAGGAGAAACATTTCAGGTATACAAGTAACTGAAGGTGGAGTAAGACAGATTATGTTTGCATCCAGGTTCCATCTCTTTCTTACTCTGTACCAATGGTTAGGCGATTTGACATCTTAAAATTTCCATTGCCTCATCTGAAAAAAAAAAGAATTGTACCACTTATCTCAAAAGTTTATTTAAGGATTAAGTGCAATATCATTAAATTGATAGTAAAAATGTTGGTACATTAGGTGCTCAGTAAATATTTGTTGCACATATTTCAGCAAAGACATAAAGGGGGAGCGTATGTGAATTAGAGAACTATACACTAAAACTTTGGATTGCGAGTAACTTGGTTTGCGAGTGTTCCACAAGACGAGCAAACATTTCTGATACATTTTAACTTGGTAAACAAACGAGGTCTTGCAATATGAGTAGTTTGTTTCTGGAACAAACAAAGCTCGAAAACCAAGGTATTACTGTATTGAGACAAGATTATTTTGTAATTTAAGTGTCTAGTTAATCAGTTGGTAAAGCATTTGTACTTAGGCCTTATCAGCCTGTTACCCTCAATACTGCCTCGTGCTTACCCCAAGGCCCAGTTTTCTTTTTCCTGGGGAAGTTTCTGCTCTGGTATTCACATCCACAAGGAGAGAAAAACACACAGGAGTTTAGCCCTACCTCTCCCTCTTGGCAGCCAAGTATGTCATGAAGAGGCTGGGCTGAGGTTCCAGATGGGACTCTAGGGCCACACAACACAAATTAGCTCTGTGCTTTTGGATAGTTTTGTGAGGCTCAATTTTCATTTCTATGAAATGAAGGGTTGGGTGAGATCAGGCCTTCCAAAGTTTGCTGCATCCAGCTCCTCGGGTTGTGTCTGGGTGAGCCATTAACGTTCCCGATCAGTTCCTGTTTGACTTATTTCATATGTTGGGACTTGGAGACTGTTTTGAACAGAAAGTTCAGTTGATGAAAGTAAGCTTGAAGGCCACTGGACCTTTTTCAGGTACTTCCCTTGGTAATATCTGTGAGTCTATGGCTCTGGGAGCCGATTTCTGGTATTTTCCCTGGAGGTTTGTCTGGCTCCTTACTTCCTGCTGTGCCCTGTGTCCTTGGTCTGTGCTCAGGTCTCAGAAGGGCTCTCAATGTTAGGGAATAATCACTACCCTTCCTCTCAGAGTTCCACACGATCTTGGAGTGCTGATGTTGGTCTTGTCAGTTGTTATAAAATTATTTTCTTCCCTTTTCTGCACCAGATGAGCAATCCACATGGTAGATGCTATCTGACACACAGGTAGGACAATGAGATCTCTTCTAGACATAAGAAAGGTTTGTCTTTGAGACCCAAGGATGAGCTCAGAGCTTACACAGGGCTTCATGAAGATTGTCTGACTGGATGAAAGTGTTCTAACTAGTCATTCAACAACTATTTACTGATGATCTACCATGTTCCAAGCACTATGATGGACATTCTGATATAAAGACCCATGACATTATATGCCATAGGTAAAAATAGGCAATTGCAATCCAGTATAATGATTCCTACACTGAAGAGGAGAACAGGGCATTATAGGAGCCCTTATCAAGAGTTGGTTCCCAGGGCCGGCCGAGTGGCTCAGTTGATTAAAAGCTCACTCAAAAGTGCGAGCTCTGAGCAACAGGGTCGCTGGATTGATTCCCAGCTTGAGCTGAGCTGCTGCAAGGATGCCTCGGCTTAGCTAAAAAAAAAAAAAAGAATTTGTTCCCAGGATTTTTTATGTATTATCAATATGGAGAGAGAGGAATGTGCCTGAACAGAGCTCCTCAGTAGTCGGGACTTTTCATATCCAGTGCCTAGAACATTGGTATAATTATTAGGCACTCAGCAAATGGAAAGCTGAAATATGAGGAAGGAAAGAAGTCAGACAGGAAAGCAGATGATTTTATATGTTCTTCAAATGAAAAACTAAACAGATAAAATATAAAGAATGCTTTCTGTGCCAGGCACCATTCTACGTGTTTACTACTTAGCTCATTTAATCCCCATAACATGAAGTAGATATAATATTATGATATTTCCATTTTACAGGTGTGGAAACTAAAAAATTATTATGTGCATGCACAGAGGATGCCAAAAAATGTATACACATTTTAAGAAAGGAAAAAGCTATTAAAATTGTAACCCTCAATATATACTGATAACAAAAGATGAATACAAGTCATGTTTGACTCCTGTAATTACAAGAGGTGCTCAAAGTGGTTACCCTCAGTGTCCAGACACTTCTGATGATGGCGAACTACTGCTTGAGCAACGTTGACCAAAGTGTCCACTTGTATACATTTTTTTTGGCATCCCCAGTATGTTCAAAATGTGATGAGTTTGTAGAAATGGGCCTGATCTGCTTCCTTTCTTGAGGAAGAATGGAAAGACCCACTGGAAAAGATTCCTTTCCTCCGGTCATGTTAGCCTTCTGCAAAATCTTATGACAAGAAAATTCACCAGTGAGGAATTTTTAAATATTCATAAGGACTTTCATAGAATTATAGTTATTCTTGATATTTTAACTCTACTTTGTTCTGTTATTCTGTTTTATAGTCAATTAAAACCAGACATACAACATAACCAAATTAAAGGCACTATTGACTGATTTTCATTTTGCATTAGAAATAATACATACTGATATAATTTCTTTTTAGTATTTGGTGCTTTCTGGAAACTTTCTGAGAGTTTCTTTCCATTTGGTTTCAATGGGATGCTTACAAATTCATCATTGCTTTCTTGCACACATTAAGTACAGGGAGCTTGACCTCTCTGTTGGCCGGTTCTGTGCAGGATACTGCTGCTGGCCCTGTGGTCCGCCCTAGCCCCACTTTGGTCCTAGAAATGTAACTTGGATGTAAAAATGTGAAAAAAAAAACACCAAAACTTGGATACTTGAGATGGAAGAGGTGTCAGGGGCAATCATTTACCGCCTTGGCATATCTAAGCACACATGTCTCTCATCCCCTCCCCTATTCTCACGGCAGTTTCATGGTTCGTCTTACACATGTCTTGGTTCATTCCACTCTCATAGACCTAAAGAACAGTCAAACCCAAACCCCAAATTTTCGTTTTTCAACTGTATTTATCTTTCTTAGGCTTCTGCAAAAATCTCCATTCATTGCTCCTCTGCCATTGGCCCAACCTCCTTTTTGTATCACCCACTCCTATTATCACTAATAGGAGTGGCTCCCCAGTCATGTACCCCAGATCCAAAATTTTCAGAAATATTGAACATCTATGCAGAATGCACCTACATTTCCTACAGTGCTGCTGTAAAGGACTTACAGATGGGGGAAGAGGAGACAATAGGGCATGATGGTTAGGATCCCTGACTCTGGGAGAAAAGATGGGATTCAAACCCCATCCTTCCTCTCACCAGTCAGGAGAGGCAGCTTACAGGAGAGGTTCAGCTTGTGACACAAAGCCATCTGCGTGGTGGGAGCCCTAATTTTGCTGCTTCCTAGCTGTGTGACTTTTAGCAAGTTGCTTAAGCTTTCGACACCTAATTGTGCCGTTTTAAAATATGGAAAAAGAATGATTCCTGACTCATAGGATTGATGTGAGGATTAATGAGCCCAGCATTTATATTTAAAACACTGCCTGAAACACAATATTCTATGGATTGTTATTATCGTGACTTTAGGATTGATCATTACTTAATCTCCCTTAATCTCCCCATTTTACCAAGGATGAAAATTTGATGAATGGTGTCTTCCTTAAAGACTGGTTTTGAGGATTAAGAAAATGCTTGTGAATGAAACTCAGTGATTGACATGGGAATGGCCTCAACATCCATTAGCATTTATCATTATTACCATATGAACTTTCTCAAACATTTCCACAAGTTTATCCCTTACAACTTCTACCCCCACACACACACACCAAAAAATTACCAAATATCTGCATCTTGTATTTTTTTGCTTGCTATATTTGTGTGCCCTTTCCTTATATTAGGTTTTTAGAAGTGGGAACTTAATATTAAAGACTTGATTGATTCTACCTGATGAATATCAGTTTCCTGGTGAGATGGTGTGGTCCAGAATAACAACAGTAGTGTTAGGACTAGGTGAAAAACTGAAATCACTGCAAAGTTTTGCTGCCTTGTTAGTAGGGGAGGCACAGAGCCCAGACATCAATTAAATGTGTCCAGGTAGAGCAGTGGTTCTGAAATGGGGATGATTTTGCCCCAAGGGGATGGCTGGCAATGTCTAAAGACAGTTTTGTTTATCAGAACTGCAAGGATACTACTGCATCTGAGACCGAAGATGCTGCTTAATATCCTACATTGCCTAGGGCATTCCCCACCACAAAGAATTATCCAGCCCCACATGTCAACAGTGCTGATGGTGAGAAACCCTGTGCTACTACTGACAGTACTACAGAAAGTGGACAGTGCATTCCTCTGGTCACGAGACAAGAGCAAGAGTATTTTCCTTCCCCTCGGCACCCAGATTCTTTTACTCAGCCTCTGGCCAGCTGAGCAGCTTAGTCTCTCCCCCAGTGGACCCAAGGACAGGGCAGCTTTGAAGTACAAATCTTTTATCCCTATGATTTAATCTGTAGGTGTGCCTCATCTTGAGTAATGTGTGGTAGTAAATACTGGAAAAAGATAGAGTCTCTATCCTTAGGAGACTCGCTGTCTGGTGGGTAGTACATTAATAAGAATTAGTCTACTTGTAATTGATGGATTAAGCAAATAAATATGCAAACACCCTCATAAACAAAGGTATGCTATGGGCTTATTTGGATAAATCATCTTCAAAGTGGGAACCATGAAAGTCCCTGAATAATCAAACAATCTTGAGAGAGAAGAACAATGTCAGAGGTATCATGCTCCCTGATTTCAAACTGTGCTACAAAGCAATAGTAATCAAAACAATATGGTATTGGCACAAAAACAGATACCTAAATCAATGGAACAGAATAGAGAGCCTAGAAATAAACCCATACGTACATGGACAATTAATCTATTACAGAGGAGGCAAGAATCTACAATGAAATAAAGACAGTCTCTTCAATAAATGGTATTGGGAAAACTGGACAGATAACATGCAAAAAAATGAAACTATACCACTTTCTTACATCATATACTAAAATCTCAAAATGGATTAAAGACTTAAATGTAAGACCTGAAACCATAAAACTCCTAGGTTAAAATAGAGGCAGTAAACTCTTTGACATGGGTCTTAGCAATATTATTTTGGATATGATGCCTCAGGCAAAGGCAACAAAAGGAAAAATAAACAAATGGGACTACATGAAACCAAGAAGCTTTCGCAGAGCAAAGGAAACCATCAACAAAATGAAGACAACCTATTGAATGGGAGAAGATATTTGCAAATGATATATTTGATAAGGAATTAATATCCAAAATATATAAAGAACTTATACAACTCAACATCAAAAAAACAAAGAACAAACAAACAATTCAATTAAAAAATGGACAGAGGACCTGAACAGAATTTTAAGAAGATCTACAGATGGCTAATAGACATATAAAAGATGCTCAACATCACTAATCACCAGAGAAATGCAAATCAAAACCACAAGGAGATATCACCTTACACCTGTCAGAATGGCTATCATCAATAAATCAACAGCAAGTATTGGTGAGGATATGGAGACAAAGGAACTGTTGATGGGATTGTAAATTGGTATAGCCACTATGGAAAAACAGTATGAAGTTTCCTCAGAAAATTAAAAATAGAGCTACCATACAATCCAGCAATTCCACTTCTGGGTATTTATCCAAAGAAAACTGAAACAGTAATTTGAAAAGATACATGCACCCCTGTGTTGACTGCAGCATTGTTTACAATAGACAAGATATGAAAGCAACCTAGGTGTCCATCGATAGATAGAAGTTATGTAGATAGAAAGGAGTGAGCAATCTGGATTAGGGAACAGTTTTAGTACTTGTTGTATTGGTGGTGTTTACCTTGTTTTAAGCTCCTAAGAGGCAAGGATTTTTCTTCTTTCGTTATAGAGGGTAGCACTTGATGAACACAGCTAGACTTCGTCATTATGCTTCCAATTCTGCCCATGCTACCCTGCCATTGACCTTGGTAGAGGGTAGAAAAATAATAACTGAAAAGCCACTGATCCTGAGAATACCAACTTGCTTGTGAGGAAGCAAAGAGGATGTGGAACAGAAAAGATGTCTATGTAGTCCCTTTTGGTGCCTCATCCCTCTGTGTGTGGCCTCAATTGAATTTCACATTGAAATTTTGGCATTATCATGGGTAGATTGGGCTGTTTATTAATTCAGTAAACACATCAGTAGCACCTGATATGTACTAGGTACATAGGTGACAAGGATTTAAAGATACAAAGGATCCTACTTCTTTAAAATAGGGACGTACACTCAAGTGCAATTATGTAAGTGATATGATTGAGTCATGCAAAGCAGTGGTTTTCAGATTTAGCTGTGCATGGAAATCTCCTTAGGAGATTTAAAAACTATTGATGCCTTGTTCCTATTCACAAAGGTTTTGACTTCATTAGTCTGAGGTGGAGCCCAAGAATTTGGTTATTTCAGAGCACCCCCAGTGGCTCTCATGAGCAGCCAAGTTTGAGAATCCCTAAGGTGAGGATGCTATGGGAGCAGCTAAAGGGCGAGATGAGGGATGGAAGGGCTGCTGGAGGGGTGAGGCCAAGTGAGCTTTGAAGGAAAGGTGAGAGCTGGCAAGAGTAAAAAAGGAGGCAGGGAAATGGTTGGATACAAACAACACTGCAAGCAAAAGGGAGAAAGCCAAGAAGGACAGGAATAGCTCTTGGCTGAGAAGTCAGTAAATCTCTCTAGTTCTGGCCTAGTTCCTATGTCACCTTAGGTACACATCAATTTCTCTGTGTCTCAGTTTCCCATTCAGTCAAATATAACTCATGATATCTGCTGTCCTTACCTTAGAGGTTTGCCCTTTGGATCAAATGAGGTAAGGAAAAGCTAAAAGATATTTTATCTGTAATCATTGGGGAAAAAAATAAGATATTAGAGTAAGGCCTCATTTATTTAGCTTCTTTGGAGAAAGATATATTTTATATAAATGAACTTTGTAAGTAACTGAACTTTAATCATTCAAAACATAATTGCTTTAGTTTAACAAAAATTCTTTCCTTTTTCCTAACATACATCATTTGTAACCCCAGTCTCTTAAATGGGGTGCACTGATACCATTAGCCCCCTTGTTTCCAGTTTTCTATGACTTTAGCCCCTCAGTATGGACATCAGATACTGATGCTACAATATAGTCATGGCCTCAAGACCATTGAGAAGTGCAGACATTTATGGTGTGGGAGATTGGGTTTTGAGTTCTTAGGTCTGCTTCTCATATGTTTTCTATTTCTCTTGCTATCTGGGCATCAGCTATCCATTTTCACCATTTTAAATTCTACTTGTTTTTTCTGACTGGCTGCTTCTTACTTGTTCAGAACTGGAAGACCAGAAAACCAGTCTTAGGATGATATTTAAAATAAGAGTAAATAGACTATGAGTAAGGGCTTGCTGGAGAGGGTGGATTATGGGATTTCTTTAGTACATGCATCTTTTAATGTCTGTGTTGGCTTTTTAAGCTGATTTTCTGGGTCTTACTCTGACCTGGATATCTCATGCAGGAGACGGCTGACTAGGCTTTATGCATGGAAGGTCTGTGGCCCAGGCGGATTCGTTTGCAAAGATTCTCATTTAGCCGCCTTCTTCTTCTGGCTCTTGGCAACAGACATTTACGGTTCCCTACTCCGATCATCAGGAGAATTTGGTCTTAGTCAAGACAGATTTTGAATGTTGGTCACCAAACATTTATTGTTTGCAAGGCACAAGGAAGGAAGGGTGGATGGATCAAGTCAGGAGGGCAGAAGTGCCTTGAAGCAAGCAGCCAGGACTGAGGCAATGCACCTTCCCCAGGTGACAGCACTGGGTAGGGAATGGCACACTCTCGGGGAGGACAGAGGAGGAGGAAGTGGTGGAAGTCATCAGGGGTGGCAAGATGGAAGGAAGACCATGGGGAAGAGAGAACCTCTTAGAAGGTGTGAGATGATGGAGGGGAGGGGCAAGGACGGAGATTTAGACCAGCATTGCTGTGGACTCTGTACTCGTTTATGTTTTGTGACAGCCACCAACTCTCTGACACCACTCCAGGACTCATGGGGTTGTGACCATTACAGGTGACAACTACTAGAGGAAGCCATATAGCTGGGGCCGGCCAGTGGCCATATTCTATGGATCTGCATGGTGCAGGACAGTCCCTTTTGAGAAAATGACTTTCCGGGCCAGTAATCAGCCTGTGTGCTTCCCTTTGTTATCCTGTGGTCACTGAGCTTCTGTCTCCCTTCCTTCCCCAGGTCGGTGGCCGGACTGGATAAGGAGCCGGACCTGGTGCACATGGAGGCGAGGACTGCTGACGGATGTGAGTGCTGCTCTGCCAGGCTAGGCCCAGGGAGGCCTGCCTGTAGCTCTCTCCTCCCCCAATTTGCATTTTAATGACTTGGGAAGATGAAAAGCCCTAAGCTTCATTACTGCCATATCCATCCTTGTTTCCTAGAGTGGGGGAGAGGCTTCTGGTCCCAAGGGAGACATTGCATTGAAATAAATCCTCAGGAATGAATTTTCTGGGGATGCGAGTTAATGTGATGAATTTTGAGGCTCCTGTTAGTAATTTTCTGGCATCCTCAGTGCAGTTTGAATTAGGGATATCCGTAGCTCGTCACGGGGTTTTGCGTTCACATGGTGAATGGCAGGATTTGCCAGCTTTAGAAAACAAACCCTTCCTAGAGTCCAGCTTACCGAAAAAGTAACTGGGCAGTTATTTGACGAACTTGTTATTTATTTATTCCACAAATAGTTATGGACGGCCTACTATGTGCCAGGCATTGTTCTACGTTCTGGAGGTGCAGTGGTGAGCAAAGCCTCTGCTGTCCCTGCAAACAAGCAGTGAAAACCCCGAGATTTGGGACATGTGACACCTTTGCGCATCGTGCACCTATGTACATCTTAGAATTTGACCAATGAAGCATCATTTTGCACCGCTTTAAGCATTTTATTCTTCCCATAGTTGAGCATATTTATAGGGCTCTTCCGTATGCAAGAAAAATGAAATCACCCAAAACAAAAATATACAGAATATGTGAAAACATATGATATATATGAAATACATGAAAATATAATTAGCATATCCTAGGTCAAAAATAGAGCCAATAATCTACGGAAGCAGTGGCCATCGGGCAATGCGGCCCAACAGGCACCTGCGGTGAGTTGGGGCGCTGGGCTGTGCTGCCCATTAGCCTCGAGGCCAGGGGAGACCCCCTCAAACTCTGTGCTCTGACCTCCTCTGTCATCCGGCGTTGCTCATTCCTGCCCTGCCTACTGCACAGGGCTATGGGTTGACCAAATGGAGACGGAGGTTGTAGAAATTATAAAATGTTGTACAAATGGAAGGAGATTCTTTTTTAGCCTGGCTGTGCATGCTGGAATATCATTTAGAAATACATGGAGTAAAAATGTATGTGTTTTGTCCAAACATGGTTTTGAAGCCAAACACAGATGCATGCCAGAAACATGCATTTTGGGTAATGTATTTGCTTTGTTTTTCTTTTCAAAGAGTTAGAAAGTAATCAGCATTTGTTACTAGATGTCTGACACTCTGCTAAATAGTTTCTTTTTTTTTCTTTTCTTTCTTTTTTTTTTTTTTTTGGCCAGGTTGTGTGGGGAGTCCCGTTTGATTCTTTTTTTTTTTTAAAGATTTTATTGGGGAATTGAGGGATGGGAACAGGCAGGTAGACAAATTGCTGTTTTCTCCTTCAGTCTAGTTGTGGAGGACGTCGCTTCACTGACCCATGTTAGTATGATCCTTGTGCTCTTCCCGGGTGAGGCAATCGGTCGCTGGTCATTGGTCGGCCGCTCACAGCAGCTCCCGGTAGTGGCTAGCCACTCACGTAGCTCACGGCAGCCCACTGTAGCTTCACTGCACCCTACGCTGTCGCCGGCGACCCACAGCAGCCCAGCTCCAGATCGAGCCATTGTTCATCATCTTAGCTGTAGAGGGTGCAGTGTCACTGGCCCTCAATGTGGGATCCAAACCGCAGCCCTGCTGCTCAGAGCTGGTGCTCCCAAGCGAGCTCTTAACCAGCTGAGCCACTCGGCCCGCCCCATTTGATTCTTGAATAAATGTAAGTCTCTGAAGCAGACAGGGATGAGGAATAACCCAGTGTATTTAAAAATAGTCTTTAATAGAAGAAGTATTTAAGATTTAGGGATTTAAGGTCACATACTTGAATTCACCGATCATAATGGTGACGAAACCCAGATGCAGAGAGCTTAGAAAAACAACAACAACAACAAAGAAAAACAAACAAAAGACACAACTGGGAGAAGAGAATTCAGTGTAGGGGTTTGAAGGAGCATAGTAGGACAGCATAAAGAAGAGAGCAGACAGCAACTCTCAGACGATGAGCAACAGGCCAGTTTTCTAGACAACCCCCACCTTGACTTTTCTTCCCATGTCAACCTTTTAAAGCCATACATATGATTGTAGTTGTAGTATTGTGGTTGTAGTATTTCAGAGTTGGAGGAAACTTTATAGGACTATCTGACCTCACACTTCATGTGGGGGTACCTTCCCCCAAAACCTCTACTGCATGTCATCAGGATCCATGTGCTCGGGCTTAAGACACATCTTTTGCTACTGCTACGCAGCTCCTATTTTTTGTTTAAAGATAATTTAATTACATTAAGCTTAAATTTATTTTCTGAAAGTTCAAGGATTCTGGTCCAAATTTGGATGAGACCTATGAGATTAAAAATGCAAAGCACATAGAAGAGTTTTGGACCGATTGTCAAGAATTGACAAAAAAAGAAGAAATATAGCAGGGATAAATGTGATATGCTACACTCAGGTTAACGTATAGTATTTACTAATTCTGTTCCATTTTCTAGGTTTTTTTAAACTCGGTTTTTCAATAGTTCAAAGAATATTCTCTCAGCCTAGTAAATTGGATCTAACCCGCCTTTATTTAGAGACTGCACATAACAAGACTGTGTTAGCTCGGGGATGTTTTATTTTACATACCCTAATGAAATGCATGTCACCTTCCTTTTGTGACATGGTGGTGAGTGCTTTCTTACACTCATACATGCATGCACATCTTTATCTTTTGATCATCACAAAAAAAGCACGTAATGTATTTGCTTTCCTTTTCTTTTCCCCCTGATGTGGTAGCTTAGACTCGAATTTGACCAGATTCATGCAGCTAGCCTACTGATAAAATAAAAACTGGAACACAAAACTCTCAACACACTACAAATAGAAGGGGACTCCTGACAAAGTACCTCTACAAAGACATACAACTAACATCATGCTTAATGGTGAGACCCTGAACGCTTCCCCCCTAAGGGCAGGAAAAAGGCAGGGATATTTACTCTTACCTTACCACAGCTCTTCATCATCGTGCTGAAAGTCCTAGCCAGGGAAATAAAGAAATAAAAATGAAATGCAAGGGGAAAAATAAAACTGTTGCTATTTTCGTTGACTTGATTGTCCATATAGAATATCACAAGGAGTCTACTGAAAAAGCTTCTAGAACTAATGAGTAGGCTGAGCAAGGCTGCAGGATACAACATGTTCAGTGGAGGAATAATATTTTTGTAATGAATGGTGTTGGAAAAAATGGGCAATCATGTGGGGGGGGGGAATGAACTTTAACCTGTGACTCAAAATTTATACAAAATTTAACTTAAAATGGGTCATATTCTAAATGTAAAATGTAAAATTACAAACTTATAGGAGAAATTCTTTATGACCTTGGATTGACACCAAGAGCAAAATTGACAAAATAAAGAATTGGTAAATTGGATTTAATCAAAATTAAAAACTTTTGGGCCGGCCGAGTGGCGCGATGGTTAAGAACTGGCTTGGGACACCATAGGGTCCCGGTTCGGATCCCACATATGAGGGCCAGTAACACTGCCTTCTACAGCTAAGATGATGAACAACAGCTCAGCCTGGAGCTGGGCTGCTGTGAGTCGCTGGTGATGGTGATGGTGTAGTCTGCAGCCCCTGTGGCAGTGGGTTGCCATGGGCTACCATGAGCGGCCAGCAGCCAGCGTGAGCGGCCAGCAGCCGCAGTGAGCGGTCGTCCAGAAGCCGGCGACTGATCTGCCTCGCCCGGGAAGAGCGCAATGATGGTGCCAACTTGGGCCAGTGAAGCAACGTCCTCCACAACTAGACTGAAGAACAAAAGGACAGCAACTTGTCTGTTCCCCTTCCCCCAATTCCCCAGCACTGTTCCCATCCCCCCAATTCCCCAATAAAAATCTTTAAAAAAAAATTAAAAACTTTTGCTGTTTAGAAGACATAATAAAGGCAGTGGAAAAAAATATTTGGAAATCATATATCTAACAAAGGACTTATAGCCAGAACATATGAAGAACTTTCAAAATATAACAATAAGGAGCAACTCAATTTTTTTAAAAAATGGGATAAAATCTGAACAGACTATATATACCAAAGAAGATATAAGGATGACAAATAAGCACATGAAGTGATGCTCAACATCATTAGACATTAAGGCAATGCAAATTAAAAATATAATGAAATATCATTGCACACGTATTGGAATGGCTAAAATAAGCAAAACTGACAAAAATATTAAGTGTTGGCAATGATATGAAGCAACTGGAACTGTTATACATTGTTGGTGAGAATGGAAAATGGTATAGACATTCTGGAAAAATATTGGAAGTCTCTTATAAAGTTACACACACCCTAGGATACAGCAATTTCACTCCTACATATTCACCCTAAATAAATGAATGTTATATTCACACAAAAACCTATACACAAATGTTTGTAACAGATTTATTAATAACCATTTCAAACTGGAAGCAACCTAAAAATTCTTGAATGGATGATTGACAAGCTGTGGTGTATCTATAAAATATTTAGAATGCTATTCAGCATCATTGATACATGAAGAAACATGAATGAACTTCAAAGACATTATGTTGAATCACATAAGCTAGTTTCAAAAGGCTACATACTGTATGATTCCATTTATATGACCATATGAGAAAGGCAAAACTAGGGATGGAGAATAGATCATTGGTTTCCAGAGTGAGGGAAGTATTTGACAAAAAAGAGCAGAATGAGGGAAGTTTTTAGGGTGATATAATCGTTCTGTAGCCTGATTATATTAATCTATATATCTATTAAAACTTTAGAACCATATGCCAAAAAGGTACTGTGTATAAATGAAAACAAATAACTCTTTTAAAAGACTACTTAAATAAAATCAATGGTAAAAAAGAAAAAACAAAAATTGGAATGCTGAGTTCTTGGCTTCTAGATCTAAAGAACTTCCTAGTTTTTCTAATTAATTAATCCATTTAGCTCTTTTATACACCTGCATGTATTTAAAATCTACATGTGCTGGACACTGTGGGACATGCAATTGTACATGATATCATCCCTGTCCTCAATGAGCTTACAGATATTTAGGGAGATGGATAGGTATTTAAATGATTTTAGCACAAATCCCAGTTCTGTCACTTCCTAGAACTATGTAATTCAGGCAGATAACTAAATCATTCTGTGCTTCAGTTTCCTCATCTATGAAATGGGGATGGTAATCTTCATAACTTCTTCTTGGGTTGTTGCCAATAATCCCTGCATGATTCTTTCATTCTTGCAATAATCAGTTAATGCATGTATTTCCTGCAACACCAGGTGACACAGAGTGAAGGATTCAAAAATGTTATTTATCTTCATCATCGTCATCATCATCACCATCATCACCATCATCACCCAGTCATCATATTCAGGATCAGTTCATTTGGCAAGTGGAGTGGAAAGAGCCCTAAACAGAGTGCCAGGAGTCATAAGATATTCAAGGTCGCTACGATGTCTATTACTCTGCCAATCTTCCCAACCTCCGTGTGACATTAGAAGATACATACACTAGAATTCTCCTATGGGCAATTAGAAGTTTCACAAAAACTAAATTCATAAGTACAATAGGAAGGAATGGAGGCTACCTTTTATGGCTGTTTGCTTTTGTTTGTGTTTAGTACCTACCATGACTCAAGCGCTGTATTAGGCATTTGCAGCAATGCCAATGTCTTTCTTTTTTTTTTTTTTGTACTATACCTACAAACAGGTTAGCTCCACTCCCCAAAGAGAAGTAGGTTTATGAAAGATAAATAACTTTTAAGAGTTTCCTGGAATCTGTTTTTACTTATTTGCATTTGAGAGTTAATGTTCTTATTTAAAATAAATAGCTCTTGGGTATTTCTCTAAGAGAAGACCCGAACAGCTGAATTTGCTTTTGTTCACAATTTTAATTCCCTTTTGCAATTTTTGACTATATATTACCCAAAGAGATGGGAGCTGAGCGAATAATGGAATGTTTTTTTTTTTCTATGAGGTGGCAAGAGGCATGACGTTTAGGATAGTTTGAATATTTAGTAATCTCAAAGGCAAAACATAATCACTAGTTACAATATAATTCAACCTAACAGAAATGTGTAGGCTTTTAATGTAATTCAATTCAGTTGAAATAGCATTTACTGAGGTTTTATAAAATCAGCCTGAGGAGAGAAACAAAGATGACTAAAACTTGATTCCTGCTACTAAGGAGGTGACTCTTTGGAGAAGGCTTGGCAGGGTGAGGCATGTTGGACTGTCTGAAGAAACTTGTTGATGGAAATAGAGGAGAAGCTTGACTCACTGAGTGGAGAAAGTTACAGGCTGCCTCTCTGGCCCTACACAACTCCTAGCAGGAATGCCATTCCTTGGGGAGAAAAGAAGGCTAAGACTGTCAGATTATCTCCCTCATTCTCTGTTCCCGCATTCCCTAGCTCTCTGATCATTGTCTACCCAGCACAGACCCCAAAGCATGTTCACTTGTGAATATCCTGTGTCTGTCATTGGCCTGGAATTCTCCTGAGGCCAAGAGCCTGTCGTATGTTCTCAGCTTCCTGGTACCTCAGGGAGTGTCTGGGCCTGCAACTTCTCTGTACACGGTAAGCCAATACAAAGGAATGGATCCGTTGGTCTGAGGCCACCCCTTCTCATCATATGAGACCCTTGGTTCAACATCTAAGGTGAGAAGCTGTGGAGGCTGCCCACACAAGAGAGATGGCGCCACCTTCCCTAAAGGCCCTGCTAGCAGCAGAGCTAGCTGACATAAGGCCAGGTATTTCTAGTTATCAAACTGTTCTCTCCATTCACTGTGCAGGGAGCAAAGCCTTTGACTTTCAGTTTTTGTAAGTGGAGCAGTGGCCGCACCAGGTCTTAGAAACATATTAGAAAGACATTTGACATTTAGAAATACATTAATCGTGATGGTGATGTGACTCTCAACCACTGAGGAAATCATTCTCTGGTTTTCCCAAGGGGATATGCAAATGAGATCTTCATTCAATCTGGTCTTTCTAGTTTTTCTTTTTTTTTTTTTTT
>NW_017731378.1:6459458-6460189 GCF_001890085.2 Hipposideros armiger
GTTTCCTTACATGTATTTACTGCAGCTTTTAGCTGGGTTTTCAGTGCTTTATTCTAAGAGCAAATTACTAAGGCTGTGGGGGCCCGAGGAAATTCCTGGTGGACAGACCATGTGCTCTGAGGCACAGCCTGGGCTCCTTGCCTTCTCTTGGCCTCTCAGCCAGGAGTGGAAAGCCAGACCACCCCTGGCTTCCTCTGTGAACAAAGAGGAAGGGACGTGCAGGCTATACTTAAAACAGAGTGGTGAACAAGCTGGTTTAGCTAACAGCGATGGTCTGTGTCTTCCCTGGAGAGGTAGGTAGGGACCAAATCACAGAGCAGAGATGGGAACTGAGGGGCTCCCAGGGCTTGCTTGGACTGTAAGCTTGTTTTATTTGGACCTACAGTGCTTGGCCTGTGCCCTATTTTACGTTTAAATTAGCTGTCAATTTCTTTAAAAATAGAGTCAGGAAATTTCACATTAAAAAGAAGGGAGTATTAGCTTTATTTAGACACTCAGAATGTCTCATTTCTGCATGTCAGTGATGAACTGACCCTGAGAGCAGCTCCCCCTTAAAGAGGCAGCGTCGGCCATTTTACTGTAGCCCCCATGACTCCTCAGTGACCCCTCACACCAAGGCCACGTGCCAGCAGCCATCTGTTATCCTACCCCTGCTCATTTTACTCTTATACAGTATTTGCCCGGATCCTTCTGCACTCGATTTTATTTGGCTGCTTGTAAAAGGCAAAAGA
>NW_017731378.1:6464638-6465401 GCF_001890085.2 Hipposideros armiger
AGGCAGATACCCAGGTATTTTTTCTAGCTATTTTGAAACACTTCTCTCTCTTTTTATTTTTCATCATACTGGAAACCAATAGGAGTTTTCTCTTTTATCAGCATCCAATTTTATTTTGTTTGCAAGAGATATGATTTCCCATTATCCAATCAAGTTTTATTGTCTACTGTATTCTAGATCCCCTGTTCTAGAAGCTGGGGTTAGATAGTAAACACAATAAAGCTCATGCTTCTGTGGCATTTAAATTCAAGTGGGAGACAGAAAAAACATGTATATGACATATACATCCATATATACACTAATATGAAAGGCTATGATGGATAGCAGTTAAGAGCCTGTGGTTTGGAGACTGATGACCACCATTATTCTGACCTTGGTTTGCCTCACTTAGCTGCGTGACCTTGAGTTGTACCGCATTTGACTCATCTGTCAAAAGAGGATAATTGCAGTACCCACCTCATGGGTCACTAGGAGGATTACCGTTGTTGGTTATATTTGTAAAGCACCAAAACAATGTTACATAAATATTGCTCTCTATCTTTCTATCTATCCTGTACTGTCATCTATTTCTGTACCTACAAAATATATCAGGTGGTCACAATGCTATGACTAAAAATAAATGAGGGACTGTGAATGTTAGGTGTCTGTAGGTATTGCTCTTTTATTTAGAATGACCTGGGAACGTCACACTGAACAATGAAGGAAGAGGGTGGCAGAAGTCAGCCATCAGAGGGAGACATGGAGCCAGGTGTGTTGGGCCCTG